>NW_012312046.1:0-2290 GCF_000151885.1 Dipodomys ordii | reverse complement strand
CAGTGGGGGCACAGCGGGACACAGCGGGACACAGTGGGACACAGCGGGGACAAAGCTTGAGACACAGCGGGGTACAGAGCTGGAGACAGCGGGGGACACAGCCAGGACACAGGGGGACACAGCGTTGCCACAGCGGGGTCTCAGCGGGGGACACAGCGGGAGACAAAGAGGGACACCACGGAACACAGCGGGATACAGCAGGAAACAGCAGTGACACTGCGGGGACACAGTGGAACACAGCGGGGGACACAGTGGGACACAGAGGGGGACAGAGCGGGACACAGTGGGGGACAGAGCGTGGGACACAGCGAGACACAGCGGGGACAAAGCTGGACACAATGGGGTACACAGAGGGACACAGCGGGGACGCAGCGGGGAAACAGCGTGACACAGCAGGACACAGCGGGACACAGCGGGGGACACAGCGAGGACACAGCGGCACACAGCATGGGACACAGCAAGGACACAGTGGGACACAGCGGGGGACACAGCGAGACATAGCGGGGAACACAGCGGGGGACACAGCGGGACACAGCGGGGGACACAGGAAGGACACAGCGGGACACAGCGGGGCACAGAGCGAGGACACATTGGGACACATTGGGACACAGCGGGATTCAGCGGGGGACACAGCAGTACACAGCGGGACAATGCGGGACACAGCGGGGACACAGCAGAGACACAGCGGGGGGACAGAGCGGGACACAGCGGGGGGACACAGGGATGACAGAGCAGGACCCAGCGGGACCCAGCGTGGATACAGCAGGGACCCAGCTGGACACAGCGGGACACAGCGGGGACACAGCAGTAGACACAGCGGGACACAGTGCCGGACACAGCGGGACACAGCTGGGGACAAAGGGAGGACACAGCGGGACCCAGCGGGACCCAGCGTCGATACAGCAGGGACACAGCGGGACACAGTGGGGTACACAGCTGGGGACACAGCGAGGACACAGCGGGACACAGCGGGGACACAGCGGGACACAGCAGGACACAGCGGGGGACACAGTGGAACACAGCGTGGGACACAGCGAAGACACAGCAGGACACAGCGGGACACAGCGGCGACACAGCAGGGACACAGCAGGGACACAGCGGGGACACAGTGGGGGCACAGCGGGACACAGCGGGACACAGTGGGACACAGCGGGGACAAAGCGTGAGACACAGCAGGGTACAGAGCTGGAGACAGCGGGGGACACAGCCAGGACACAGGGGGACACAGCGTTGACACAGCGGGGTCTCAGCGGGGGACACAGCGGGAGACAAAGAGGGACACCACGGAACACAGCGGGACACAGCAGGAAACAGCAGTGACACTGCGGGGACACAGTGGGACACAGCGGGGGACACAGCGGGACACAGAGGGGGACAGAGCGGGACACAGTGGGGGACAGAGTGTGGGACACAGCGAGACACAGCGGGGAAAAAGCTGGACACAGCGGGGTACACAGAGGGACACAGCGGGGACACAGTGGGGAAACAGCGTGACACAGCAGGACACAGCAGGACATAGCGGGGGACACATCGAGGACACAGCGGCACACAGCATGGGACACAGCAAGGACACAGTGGGACACAGCGGGGGACACAGCGGGACATAGTGGGGAACACAGCGGGGGACACAGCGGGACACAGCGGGACACAGCGGGGGACACAGGGAGGACACAGCGGGACACAGCGGGGGACAGAGCGAAGACACATTGGGACACATTGGGACACAGCGCGATTCAGCGGGGGACACAGCAGTACACAGCAGGACAAAGTGGGACACAGCGGGGACACAGCAGAGACACAGCAGGGGACAGAGCGGGACACAGCGGGGGACACAGGGATTACAGAGCAGGACCCAGTGGGACCCAGCGTGGATACAGCAGGGACCCAGCTGGACACAGCGGGACACAGCGGGGACACAGCAGTAGACACAGCGGGACACAGTGCCGGACACAGCGGGACACAGCCAGGGACAAAGGGAGGACACAGCGGGACCCAGCGTCGATACAGCAGGGACACAGCGGGACACAATGGGGTACACAGCTGGGGACACAGCGAGGACACAGCGGGACACAGCGGGACACAGCGGGGACACTGCGGGAACATAGCAGCACACAGCGGGGTACACAGCGGGACACAGCGGGACAGAGCTGGGGACACAGCGGGGACACAGCGGGACACAGCGGAACACAGCGGGAGTCAAAGCGGGAGACAGCGGGGGACACAGCGAGGACACAGGGGGACACAGCGGCGACACAGAGGGGACTCAGCGGGGGACACAGCGTGGGACAAA
>NW_012312045.1:0-2290 GCF_000151885.1 Dipodomys ordii | reverse complement strand
TCTCTTTCTGCTTCTGCTTATCCTTCTGTTTCTCCTACGCCTAATCCTTCTCTTTCTCCTTCTCCTTCTTCTTCTTCTGCTTCTCCTGCTGCTTCTTCTGCTTTTTCTGTTTCTTCTTCTTCTGCTTCAGCTTCTGCTTCTTCTGCTTCTCCTTATGCTTCTGCTCCTCTTCTTCTGTTTCTTCTGTTTCTGCTTCTCCTGCTTCTTCTTCTTCTGCTTCTCCTACTTCTCCTTCTGCTTCTCCGTCTCCTCCTACTTCTCCTTCAATTTCTCCTTCTTGTGCTTCTCATTCTGCTTCTGCTTCTTCTTCTCCTACTTCTGCTTCTTCTGTTTCTCCTTCTGCTTCTCCTTCTGCTTCTCTTTCTGCTTCTTATTCTGCTTCTGCTCCTCCTACTCCTAATCCTTCTCTTTCTCCTTCGTCTTCTGCTTCTCGTTCTGCTTCTGCTTCTTCTGCTTGTTCGGTTTCTTCTGCTTCTGTTTTTCCAGCTTCTGCTGCTTCTGCTTTTCCTTCTGCTTCAGGTTGTCCTTCTGATTCTTCGGCTTCTCCTGTTTCTTCTGCTTCTGCTTCTCCTGCTACTGCTTCTTCTGCTTCTCTTTCTGCTTCTCCTTCTGCTTCTGCTTCTCCTTCTGCTCCTTCTCCTTCTTCTGTTTCTTCTTCTTCTGCTGCTTCTCCCGCTTCTGCTACTTCTGCTTCTCCTGCTTGTCCTTCTCCTTCTGCTTCTCCTTCTCCTTCTTCTCCTTCTCTTTCTGCTTCTGCTTCTTCTGATTCTCCAACTTCTGCTTCTTTTCTCCTTCTCTTTCTGCTTCTCATTCTGCTTCTGCATCTCCTTCTGCTTCACCTTCTGCTGCTCCTTCTCCTTCTTCTATTTCTCCCTCTGCTTCTGCTTCTTATGCTTCTTCTTTTTCTTCTGGTTCTGCTTCTCCTGCTTCTGCTTCTTATGCTTCTACTGCTTCTTCTGCTTCTTCTTCTGCTTCTTCTGCTTCTACTTCTCTTTCTGCTTCTGCTTCTCCTACTTGTTTTTCTGCTTCTTCTGCTGCTTTTTCTACTTCTCCTTCTGCTTCTCTTTTTGCTTCTCCTTCTGCTTCTGCTTCTTCTGTTTCTCATGCCTGAATTTCTGGTTATACTTCTTCTGCTGTTCTCCTTTTGCTTCTGTTTCTGCTTCTTCTCTTTCGGCTTCTCCTGCTTCTAGTCCTCCTCCTGCTTCTCTTTCTGCTTCTCATTCTGCTTCTGCTTCTCCTTCTGCTTCTGCTTCTCCTCCTTCTCCTACTTCTGCTTCTCTTTCAGCTTCTGCTTCTTCTGCTTCTCCTGCTTCTCCTTCTGCATCTCCTACTGCTTGTGCTTGTCCTTATGCTTCTTCTTCTGCCTCTGCTTCTCCTTCTCCTTCTTTTGCTTCACCTTTTGCTTCTGCTTCTTCTGCTTTTCCTGCTTCTCCTTCTGCTTCTGCTTCTTCTGCTTCTCCTTCTGCATCTTCTTCTGCTTCTGCTTCTCCTTCTCCTTCTTCTGCTTCCCCTTCTGATTCTCCTTCTGCTTCTTCTTCTTCTGCTTTACCTGCTTCTCTTTCTGCTTCTCCTTCTGCTTCTCCTTCTGTTTCTCCTTCTCCTTCTTGTCCTTCTGCTTTTCCTTCTGCTTTTCCTACTGCTTCTGCTACAACTGCTACTGCTTCTACTTCTTCTGTTTCTTCTGCTTCTCCTTCTGCTTTTGATTCTCTTTCTGCTTCTGCTTCTCCTTCTGCTTCTCATTCTGCTTCTCCAGATTCTGATTCTTCTGCTTCTCCTGCTTCTCCTTCTGCTTCAGGTTCTGCTTCTGCTTCTTCGGATTCTTATGCTTCTGCTTCTCCTGCTTCTGCTTCTTCTGCTTCCCCTCCTTCTCTTTCTGCTTCTCCTTCTGCTTCTGCTTCTTGTCCTTCTCCTGTTTCTTCTGCTTCTGCTTCTCCTGTTTCTGCATTTCCTGCTTCTCCTTCTGGTGCTCTTTCTGTTTCTCCTGCCGCTTTTCCTTCTACTGCTCCTTCTTCTGCTTCTCTTTCTGCTTCTACTCCTGTTTCTCCTTCTCCTTCTAGTTCTTCTGCTTTTCCTTCTGCTTCTCCTTCTGCTTCTGAATCTTCTGCTTCTTCTGATACTGCCTCTGCTTCTTCTGTTTCTTCTGCTTCTCCTTCTGCTTTTGCTTCTATTTCTGCTTCTGCTTCTCCTTCTGCTTCTCCAGATTCTGCTTCTTCTGCTTCTGCTTCTTCTCCTTCTTCTGTTTCTTCTGTTTCTGCTTCTCCTGCTTCTGCTTCTCTTGCTTCTCGTTTGA
>NW_012312044.1:0-2290 GCF_000151885.1 Dipodomys ordii | reverse complement strand
GCGAGGGACACAGCGGGTACACAGCGGGACACAGCGGGGACACAGCGAGACACAGCGGGACACAGCGTAGACAATGCGGGAACATAGCGGGACACAGCGGGGTACACAGCGGGACACAGCGGGGGACACAGCGAGGACACTGCAGGACACAGCGGGGGACACAGCGAGGACACAGCGGGACACTGCGGGACACAGCGTGGGACAAAGCGGGAGACAGCGGGGGACACAGCGAGGACACAGCAGAACACAACGGGGACACAGAGGGGACTAGGCAGGGGACACGGCGGGGGACAAAGCGGGACACCAAGGGACACCTTGTGACACAGCGGGGAACAGAGAGGAGGACACAGTGGGACACAGAGTGGAACACAGCGAGGACACAGCGGGACCCAGCGGGACACAGCTTTGATACAGCGGGGACACAGCAGGGATAAAGTGGGGCATACATCGGGGGACAGAGCGGGACACAGCGGGGACACAGAGAGGACACAGTGGGACACAGCGTGGACACAGCGGGACTCAGCGGGGGACACAGCCGGGGACAAAGCGGGACACCACGGGACACAACAGGACACAGCGGGACACAGCGGAGACACTGCAGGGATACAGCGGGACACAGCATTGGACAAGGCGGGACACAGCGGAACACAGTGGGTGGCACAGCGGGACACAGTGGGGCACAGTGCAGGGGACACAGCGGAACACAGCAGGGACACAGATGGACACAGCGGGACACAGCGGGAACACAGCTGGACACAGCGGGGAACACAGGTGGGACACAGCGGGAAACAGCGGGGACACAGCGGGACACAGCGGGGGACACAGCAGTACACAGCGGGACACAGCGGGAAACAGCGGGACACAGCGGGGGACACAGCGGGACACAGAGGGGGACACAGAGGGGTACACAGCGGGGAACACAGCCAGGACACAGCGGGACAAAGTGGGACACAGAGTCGATACAGTGGAGAAATAGCGGGACACAGTGGGGCACAGTGCAGGGGACACAGCGGAACACAGCAGGGACACAGCTGGACACAGCGGGAACACAGCTGGACACAGCGGGGGACACAGGTGGGACACAGCGGACACAGCGGGGACAAAGCTGGACACAGCGGGGTACACAAGGGACACAGCAAGGACAGAGCGGGAAACAGCGGGACACCACGGAACACAGCAGGACACAGCAGGACAGAGCAGGGACACTGCGGGGACACAGCGGGACACAGCGAGGGACACAGCGGGACACAGCGGGACCCAGCGGGACACAGCGTCGATACGTTTGGGGACAAAGAGGGACATCACGGGACACAGTGTGACACAGCGGGACACAGCGGGGACACTGCAGGGACACAGCGGGACACAGCGGGGGACACAGCGAGGGACAGCAGGGGACAGAGAGGGGACACAGTCGGACACAGCGGGGACACAGCTGGACACAGCGGGGTACACAGCGGGACACAGCGGGCACACAGTGGGGACACAGCGGGACACACCGGGGACACAGTCGTGACAGAGCGGGACAGAGCGTGACACAGCGAGGACAAATTGGGACACAGCGGGGACACAGCGGAACTCAGCGAGGGGCACAGCGGGTGACAAAGCGGAACACCACGGAACACAGCGGGACACAGAGGGACACAGCGGGAACACTGCAGGGACACAGCGGGACACAGCGGGGGACACAGCGGGACACAGTAGGGGACAGAGCGTGGGACACAGCAAGATACATCGGGGACAAAGCTGGACACAGCGGATTACACATAGGGACACAGCGGGAACACTGCGGGGAAACAGCGTGACACAGCAGGACACAGCGGGACACAGTGGGGGACACAGTGAGGACACAGCGGGACACAGCGGGGGACACAGCGGGACACAGCGGGGGACACAGCGGGACACAGCGGGAGACACAGCGGGACACAATGGGACACAGCGGGGGACACAGGGAGGACATAGCGGGACACAGCGGGGACTCAGCGAGGATACATTGGGACACATCGGGGACACAGCGAAACTCTGCGAGGTACACAGCAGTACTCTACGGGACACATCGGAGAACACAGTGAGGACACAGCGTCTATACAGCGGGGACACAGCGGGACACAGTGGGGTACCCAGCTGGGGACACAGCGGGATACATCTGTGGACACAGCGAGGATCCATCAGAACACAGCGTGGGGACACAGCGAGGACACAGCGGGACTCATCAGGACAAAGCGGGGGACATAGCTGGGACACAGCTGGACATATCTGGGGACACAGCTGGACACAGCGGGGGGAAACAGCA
>NW_012312043.1:0-2290 GCF_000151885.1 Dipodomys ordii | reverse complement strand
GCAGGAACAAAGCAGTAGACACAGCAGGACACAGCAGGGTGACACAGCGGGATACAGCCGGGGACACAGGGAGGACAGAGCGGGACAAAGCGGGGACACAGCGGGGACTCAGCGGGGGACACAGCGGGAGACAAAGCGGGACACCACGGGACACAGCGGAACACAGCGGGGACCAAGAGGAGACAGAGCAGGACACAGCGAGGACACAGCGGGACAAAGCAGGGTAAACAGCAGGGGACACAGCGGGACACAGAGGGACACAGCGGGGGACACAGCAGGAAACATCGGGGGACACAGCGAGGACACAGCGGGATACAGCGGGGGATACAGCGAGGACACAGCGGGGGACACACCGGCGGACACAGCGGAACACAGCAGGAAACACAGCGAGGACACAGCGGGACACAGCAGGACACAGCGTCGATACAGCGGGGATACAGCGTTACACAGTGTGGTACACATATGTGGACACAAGGGGACACAGTGTGGGCACAGCGGGACACAGCGGGACACAGTGGGACAAAGCAAGGACAAATCGTGAGACGCAGCGAGGGACAGAGCTCGAGACAGCGGGGGACACAGCTAGGACACAGCAGGACACAGCGGGACACAGCAGGGACAGAGCGGGACACAGTGGGACACAGCGGGACACAGCGTGGCAAAGCATGAGACACAGTGGGGGACAGAGAGTGAGACAGCGGGGGACACAGCGAGGACACAGCAGGACACAGCGGGGGAAACAGCGGGACACAGCGGTGGACACAGGGGGACAGAGCGGGGGACACAGCGGGACACAGCGGGGGAAACAGCGGGACACAGCGGTGGACACAGCGGGATAGAGCGGGGACACAGCGGGACA
This sequence comes from Dipodomys ordii, assembly GCF_000151885.1. Lineage (NCBI taxonomy): Eukaryota > Metazoa > Chordata > Mammalia > Rodentia > Heteromyidae > Dipodomys > Dipodomys ordii. The sequence goes on along the minus strand of NW_012312043.1, from coordinate 1,431 downwards.
CAGCGGTGGACACAGCGGGATAGAGCGGGGACACAGCGGGACACAGCGGTGGACACAGCGGGACACAGCGGTGGACACAGCGAGGACACAGCGGGACCCAGCGGGACACAGCGTCGATACAGCGGGGACAGAGTGGGCCACAGCGGGGTACACAGCTGGGGACACAACGGGGCAAATCCGGGGACACAGCAAGGACTCAGCGGAACACAGCGTGGGACACAGTGAGGACACAGGGGGACACAGCGGGACACAGCTGGACACAGCAGGAACACAGCAGTAGACACAGCGGGAAACAGCAGGGGACACAGCGGGACACAGCGGGGGAAACAGGGAGGACAGAGCACGACACAGCGGGGACACAGCGGGGACTCAGCTGGGTCACAGCGGGGGACAAAGCGGGACACCACGGGACACAGCGGGAAACAGCGGTGAACCTGCGGGGACACAGCGGGACACAGCGGGGGACACAGCGAGGACACAGCGGGAAACAGCAGGGGACACAGCGAGGACACAGCGGGGGACAAAGCGGGGGACACTGCGAGACACAGCGGGGAACACAGCGAGGACACAGTGGGACCCAGAGGGACACAGCGTCGATACAGCCGGGACACAGCGTTACACAGCGGGGTACACAGCTGTGGACACAACGGGACACAGTGGGGGCACAGCGGGACACAGCAGAACACAGTGGGACACAGCGGGTACAAAGCGTGAGACACAGTGGGGGACAGAGCGGGAGACAGCGGGGGACACAGCGAGGACACAGCGGGACACAGTGGGGGAAACAGCGGGACACAGCGGTGGACACAGAGGGACAGAGCGGGGGACACAGCGGGACATAGCGGTGGACACAGCGGGACACAGCGGTGGACACAGCGAGGACACAGCAGAACCCAGCGGGACACAGGGTCGATACAGCGGGGACAGAGTGGGCCACAGCGGGGTACACAGTTGAGGACACAACGGGGCACATCGGAGGACACAGCAAGGACTCAGCGGAACACAGCATGGGACACAGTGAGGAAACAGGGGGACACAGCGGGACACAGCGGGACAGAGCAGGAACACAGCAGTAGACACAGCGGGACACAGCCGGGGACACATTGGGACACAGCGGGGACACAGCGGGGACACAGCGGGGACTCAGCGGAGGACACAGCAGTACACAGCGGGACACAGCGGGAACACAGCGGGGACTCAGAGGGGACACAGCGGGGGACAAAGCGGGACACCACGGGACAGAGCGGGACACAGCGGGGACAAGGGGGAGAAAGAGCGGGACACAGCGAAGACACAGCGGGACACAGCGGGGGACACAGCGGCGGACACAGCGGGACAAAGCAGGGTACAGAGCAGGGGACACATCGGGATACAGAGGGACACAGCGGGGGACCCAGCGGGAAACAGCGGGGGGCCCAGCGAGGACACTGA
>NW_012312042.1:0-2290 GCF_000151885.1 Dipodomys ordii | reverse complement strand
TTCTGCTTCTCGTTCTGCTTCTGATTCTCCTTCTGCTCTTCCTAATCCTAATCCTTCCCTTTCTCCTTCTCCTTCTTCTTCTTCTGCTTCTCGTTCTGCTTCTGCTTCTGCTTCTTCTGCTTTTTCTGTTTCTTCTGCTTCAGGTCCTGCTTCTGCTTCTTCGGCTTCTTCTGTTTCTTGTTCTTCTGCTTCTCCTGCTACTGCTTCTTCTCCTTCTCTTTCTGCTTCTCCTTCTGCTTCTGCTTCTCCTTCTGCTCCTTCTCCTTCTTCTGTTTCTTTTTCTTCTTCTTCTTCTTCTTCTTCTTCTTCTTCTTCTTCTTCTTCTTCTTCTTCTTCTTCTTCTTCTTTTTCTTCTTCTTCTTCTTCTTCTTCTTCTTCTTCTTCTTCTTCTTCTTCTTCTTCTTCTTCTTCTTCTTCTTCTACTTCTTCTGCTTCTTCTTCTGATTCTCCTTGTGCTTCTGCTTCTGCTTCTGCTTCTCCTTCTCCTTCTTCTGCTTTTCCATCTGCTTCTGCTGCAACTGCTACTGCTTCTGCTTCTTCTGTTTCTTCTGCTTCTCCTGCTGCTTTTGATTCTCTTTCCGCTTCTGCTTCTCCTTCAGCTTCTCATTCTGCTTCTCCAGATTCTGCTTCTTCTGCTTCTCCTGCTTCTCATTCTGCTTCAGGTTCTGCTTCTGCTTCTTCGGATTCTTATGCTTCTGCTTCTCCTGCTGCTGCTTCTTCTGCTTCCCCTCCTTCTCTTTCTGCTTCTCCTTCTGCTTCTGCTTCTTGTCCTTCTCCTGTTTCTTCTGCTTCTGCTTCTCTTGTTTCTGCATCTCCTGCTTCTCCTTCTGCTGCTCTTTCTGCTTCCCCTGCTGCTTTTCCTTCTACTGCTTCTTCTTCTGCTTCTCTTTCTGCTTCTCCTTCTGTTTCTCCTTCTCCTTCTCCTTCTCGTTCTTCTACTTTTACTTCTGCTTCTCCTTCTGCTTCTTCATCTTCTGCTTCTTCTGCTACTGCCTCTGCTTCTTCTGTTTCTTCTGCTTCTCCTTCTGCTTCTCCTTCTACTTTTGCTTCTCTTTCTGCTTCTGCTTCTCCTTCTGCTTTTCCAGATTCTGCTTCTTCTGCTTCTCCTCCTTCTCCTTCTGCTTCAGGTTCTGCTTCTGCTTCTTCGGCTTCTTGTGCTTCTGCTTCTCCTGCTGCTGCTTCATTCTGCTGCTCCTGCTTCTATTTCTGCTTTTCCTTCTGTTTCTGCTTCTCCTTCAGCTTCTTCTCCTTCCTATGTTTCTTCTGCTTCTGCTTCTCCTGCTTCTGCTTCTCCTGCTTCTCGTTGTGCTTCTCTTTCTGCTTCTCCTTCTCCTTCTTCTGCTTCTCCTTCTGCTTCTACTTCTCCTTCTGCTTCTGCTTCAATTTCTCCTTCTCCTTCTCATTCTGCTTCTGCGTCTTGTGTTTCTTCTGCTTCTCCTGCTTCTGCTTCTCCTGCTTCTCCTACTTCTCTTGCTGCTTCTCCTTCTGCGTCTCTTTCTGCTTCTACTTATCCTTTTGCTTCTCCTACACCTAATCCTTCTCTTTCGCCTTCTCCTTCTCCTTCTTCTGCTTCTCCTGCTTCTCCTTCTGCATCTTCTTCTGCTTCTGCTTCTCCTTCTGCTGCTTCTTCTGCTTCTGCTTCTCCTTCTGCTTCTTATGCTTATTCTTTTTCTTCTGCTTCTGCTTCTCCTGCTTCTGCTTCTTCTGCTTCTATTGCTTCTCCTTGTCCTTCTCCTTCTCCTTCTCCTTCTCCTTCTTCTTCTTCTTCTTCTTCTTCTTCTTCTTCTTCTTCTTCTTCTTCTTCTTCTTCTTCTTCTTCTTCTTCTTCTTCTTCTTCTTCTTTACCTCCTCCTCCTCCTCCTCCTCCTCCTCCTCCTCCTCCTCCTCCTCCTCCTCCTCATCCTCCTCCTCCTCCTCCTGCTTTTCCGCCGCCTCCGCTTTCTCCTCCTCCTCCTCCTCCACCGCCTCCCTCTCTGCTTCCAATTCTGCCTCTGCTTCTCCTACTGCTTCTCCTAACTGCTACTGTGGCTCCTCCTTCTCCTTCTCCTACTTCTCCTCCTTCTGCTTCTGCTGCTTCTGCTTCTCCTGCTGCTCCTTCTGCATCTTCTTCTGCTTCTGCTGCTACATCTGATGCTGCTTCTGCTGCTGCTACTGCATCTGCTTCTGCATCTGCAGCTGCTGCTTCTCCTACTGCTTCTGATGCTGATACTGCTGCTCCTTCTCATGCTTCTGCTTCTACTTCTGCTGCTGATTCTGCTTCTGCTTCTACTGCTACTGCTTCTGCTTCTTC
>NW_012312041.1:0-2290 GCF_000151885.1 Dipodomys ordii | reverse complement strand
AGAAGGAGAAGCAGAAGAAACAGAAGAAGTAGAAGCAGTAGCAGTTGTAGCAGAAGCAGAACGAGAAGCAGTAGGAAAAGCAGAAGAACAAGAAGGAGAAAGGACACAGTAGGAGAAGCAGTAGGAGAATAAGAAGGAGAAGCACAAGAAGGAGAAGGAGAAGCAGAAGCAGAAGAAGAAGAAGCAGAAGGAGAATCAGAAGGAGAAACAGAAGAAGGAGAAGGAGAAGCAGAAGAAGATGCAGAAGGAGAAGCAGAAGAAGCAGAAGCAGAAGGAGAAGCAGGAAAAGCAGAAGAAGCAGAAGCAAAAGGAGAAGCAAAAGGAGAAGGAGAAGTAGAGGCAGAAGAAGAAGCATAAGGACAAGCACAAGCAGAAGGAGATGCAGAAGAAGAAGCAGGCGAAGCAGAAGAAGCAGAAGCTGAAGGAGAAGCAGAAGTAGGAGAAGGAGAAGGAGGAGAAGCAGAAGCAGAAGGAGAAGCAGAAGCAGAATGAGAAGCAGAAAGAGAAGCACGAGGAGGACAAGAAGCAGAAGCAGGAGAAGCCGAAAGAGAAGAAGCAGAAACAGAAGCAGAAGGAGAAGCAGAAGCAGAAGGAGAAGCAGCAGAAGAAGTAGAACCAGAAATCCAGGCACGAGAAACAGAAGAAGCAGAAGCAGAAGGAGAAGCAAAAAGAGAAGCAGAAGGAGAAGTAGAAAAAGCAGCAGAAGAAGCAGAAAACAAGCAGGAGAAGCAGAAGCAGAAAGAGAAGTAGAAGCAGAAGAAGCAGAAGAAGAAGCAGTAGAAGCATAAGAAGCAGAAGCAGGAGAAGCAGAACCAGAAGAAAAAGAAGAAGCATAAGAAGCAGAAGCAGAGGGAGAAACAGAAGAAGGAGAAGGAGCAGCAGAAGGTGAAGCAGAAGGAGATGCAGAAGCAGAACGAGAAGCAGAAATAGAAGAAGAAGAAGGAGAAGTTGGAGAATCAGAAGAAGCAGAAGCAGAAAGAGAAGCAGAAGAAGGAGAAGCAGAAGGAGAAGGACAAGCAGGAGAAGCAGAAGAAACAGAAGCGGGAGAAGCAGAAGAAGAAGGAGAAACAGAAGAAGGAGAAGGAGCAGAAGGAGAAGCAGAAGCAGAAGGAGAAGCAGAAAGAGTAGCAAAAGAAGCAGTAGCAGGTGAAGCAGAAGCAGAAGAAACAGAAGAAGCCGAAGAATCAGAAGGAGAACCTGAAGCAGAAGGAGAAGCAGAAGCAGCAGAAGCTGGAAAAGCAGAAGCAGAAGAAACCGAACAAGCAGAAGAAGCAGAAGCAGAACGAGAAGCAGAAGAAGAAGGAGAAAGAGAAGGATTAGGAGTAGGAGGAGCAGAAGCAGAATAAGAAGCAGAAAGAGAAGCAGAAGAAGAAGCAGAAGGAGAAACAGAAGAAGCAGAAGCAGGAGAAGCAGAAGCAGAAGCAGAATGAGAAGCACAAGAAGGAGAAATTGAAGGAGAAGGAGAAGGAGACGGAGAAGCAGAAGGAGAAGTAGGAGAAGCAGAAGAAGAAGAAGCAGGAGAAGCAGAAACAGAAGAAGCAGAAGGAGAAGAGCAGAAGCAGAAGGAGAAGCAGTAGGAGAAGCAGAAGGAGCAGAAGCTGAAGCAGAAGAAGAAGAAACAGAAAAAGCAGAAGAAGCAGAAGAAGAAGCAGCAGGAGAAGCAGAAGAAGAAGAAGGAGAAGGAGAAAGAGAAGGATTAGGAGTAGGAGAAACAGAAGGATAAGCAGAAGCAGAAAGAGAAGGAGATGGAGAAGCAGGACAAGCAGAAGGAGCAGAAGCAGGAGAAGCCGAAGCAGAAAGAAAAGCAGAAGAAGGAGAAATTGAAACAGAAGAAGATGCAGAAGGAGAAGCAGAAGCAGAAGTAGAAGCAGAAGAAGGAGAAGCAGAAGGAGAAGCAGAAGCAGAAGAAGAAGGAGAAGGACAAGGAGAAGGAGAAAGAGAAGCAGAAAGAGAAGCAGAACGAGAAGCAGGAGAAGCAGAAGCTGGAGAAGCCGAAGCAGAAGAAACAGAAGAAGGGGAAGAAGCAGAAGGAGAAGCAGAAACAGAAGGAAAAGCAGAAAGAGAAGCTGGAGAAGCAGAAGAAGCAGCAGCAGGAGAAGCAGAAGCAGAAGAAGCCGAAAAAGCAAAAGCAGAACCTGAAGCAGAAGGAGAAGCAGGAGAAGCAGAAGAAGCAGAATCTGGAGAAGCAGAAGGAGAAGCAGAAGCAGAAAGAGAAGCAAAAGCAGAAGGAGAAGCAGAAGAAACAGAAGAAGCAGAGGCAGTATCAGAAGAAGCAGAAGATCAGAAGTGA
>NW_012312040.1:0-2290 GCF_000151885.1 Dipodomys ordii | reverse complement strand
CAGCGGGACACAGCGGAACACAGCGGGAGACAAAGCCGGAGACAGCGGGGGACACAGCGAGGACACAGGGGGACACAGCGGCGACACAGAGGGGACTCAGCGGGGGACACAGCGTGGGACAAAGTGGGACAACACGGGACACAGTGTTACACAGCGGGACACAGCGGGGACACCGCGGGACACAGCAGGAAAAAGCGGGGGACAAAGTGGGACACAGCGGGCCAAAGCGGGGGACACAGCGGGGGACAGCGGAGAGAGAGAGTGGCCACAGCGAGACACAGCGGTGACACAGCTGGACACAGCGGGGTACACAGCGTGACACAGCGGGCACACAGCGGGGACACAGCGTCGATACAGCGGGGACACAGCGAGACACAGCGGGGAACACAGGAAGGAAACAGCGGGACCCAGTGGGACACAGAGTCGATACAGCAGGACACAACGGGGTACACAGCTAGGAACACAACGGGACACAGCGGGGGACACAGCGAGGACACAGCGGGAAATAGCGGGACACAGCGGGGGACACAGCGGGACCCAGCGGGAGACCCAGCGAGGACACAGCAGGACACAGCGGGACACGGCGTCTATACAGCGGGCACACAGCGTTACACAGCGTGGTACACAGCTGTGGACACAACGGGACACAGTGGGGGCACAGCGGGACACAGCGGGACACAGTGGGACACAGCGGGTACAAAGCGTGAGACACAGCGGGGGACAGAGCTGGAGACAGCGGGTGACACAGCCAGGATACAGCGGGAAACAGCGTCGATACAGCGGGCACACAGCGTTACACAGCGTGGTACACACTGTGGACACAACGGGACACAGTGTGGGCACAGCCGGACACAGCGGGACACAGTGGGACACAGCGGGGACAAAGCGTGAGACACAGCGGGGGACAGAGAGGGAGACAGCAGGGGACACAGCGAGGAAACAGCGGGATAGAGCGGTGACAAAGCGGGGACTCAGCGGGGGACACAGTGGGACAGAGCGGGGGACACAGAGGGACACAGTGCGGGACACTGCGGGACACAGTGTGGGACAGAGCGTGGGACATAGCAAGACACAGCGGGGACAAAGCTGGACACAGCGGGGTACACAGAGGGACACAGCAGGGACACAGCGGGGAAACAGCGTGACACAAAAGGACACAGCTGAACACAGCGGGGTACACAGCGGGAAACAGCGGACACACAGCGGGGACACAGAGGGACACAGCGGGACACAGCGGGGGACACAGCGGGACACAGTGGGGGACCCAGCGAGGACACAGCGGCACACAGCGGGGGAAACAGCGAGGACACAGCGGTGGACACAACGGTGGACACAGCGGGACACAGCGGGGAATACAGCGAGGACACAGCGGGACACAGCGGGAAACACTGCGAGGTCACAGCGGGGGACAAAGCGGGACAACACAGGACACAGTGTGACACAGTGGGACACAGCGGGGACACTGCAGGGGCACAGTGGGATACAGTGGGCGACACAGCGAGACACAGCGGGGGACACAGCGGGGGACAGCAGGGGACATAGAGGGGACACAGCGGGAGACAGCTGGGGACACAGAGGGGTACACAGCGGGACACAGCCGGGAACACAGCACGGACACAGCGGGACACACCGGGACACAGCGTCAATACAGCGGGGACAGAGAGGGTCACAGCAGGGACAAAGCAGGACACAGCGGGACACAGCGGGGGACACAGCGGGACACAGCGGGGACACAGCGGGACACAGGGGGACACAGCGGGGGACACAGCGGAACACAGCGTGGGAGAAAGCGAGGACACAGCAGGAAACAGCGGGACACAGTGGCGACACAGCAGGGACACAGCAGGGACACAGCGGGGACACAGTGGGGGCACAGCGGGACACAGCGGGACACAGTGGGACACAGCGGGGACAAAGCGTGAGACACAGCGGGATACAGAGCTGGAGACAGCGGGGGACACAGCCAGGACACAGGGGGACACAGCGTTGACACAGCGGGGTCTCAGCGGGGGACAAAGCGGGAGACAAAGAGGGACACCACGGAACACAGCGGGACACAGCAGGAAACAGCAGTGACACTGCGGGGACACAGTGGGACACAGCGGGGGACACAGCGGGACACAGAGGGGGACAGAGCGGGACACAGTGGGGGACAGAGCGTGGGACACAGCGAGACACAGCGGGGACAAAGCTGGACACAGCGGGGTACACAGAGGGACACAGCGGGGACGCAGCGGGGAAACAGCGTGACACAGCAGGACACAGCGGGACACAGCGGGGGACACATCGA
>NW_012312039.1:0-2290 GCF_000151885.1 Dipodomys ordii | reverse complement strand
GCGCAGAGGGAGAGCCGAAGGAGAAGCAGGAAAAGCAGAAGAAGCAGAAGCAAAAGGTGAACCAAAAGAAGCAGGAGAAGCAGAAAAAGAAGCACAAGAACAAGCACAAGCACAAGGAGAAGCAGGAGAAGCAGAAGAAGCAGAAGCTGAAGGAAAAGGAGAAGTAGGAGAAGGAGAAGGAGGAGAAGCAGAAGCAGAAGGAGAAGCAGAATGAGTAGCAGAAAGAGAAGCAGGAGAAGCACAAGAAGCAGAAGCAGGAGAACCCGAAAGAGAAGAAGAAGAAGAAGAAGAAGAAGCAGGAGAAGCTAAGAAGCAGAAGCAACTGAAGCAGAAGCAAAAGAAACAGAAGAAGCATAAGTAGCAGAAGCAAAAGCAGAAGTAGAAGCAGAAGAACGAGAAGGAGAAAGAGAAATATACGGAGAAGCAGAAGGAGAAGCAGAAGCAGAAGGAGAAGCAGAAGTAGGAGAAGGAAGAGCAGCAGAAGCAAGAGGAGAAGCAGAAGGAGAAGCAGAAGCAGAATGAGAAGCAGAAAGAGAAGCAGTAGAAGCAGAAGAAGCCGGAAAAGCAGAAGCAAAAGAAAGAGAAGAAGAAGAAGAAGAAAAAGAAGAAGAAGAAGAAGAAGAAGATGAAGAAGAAGATGAAGAAGATGACGATGATGACGAGACGATAAAAAAAAGACGATGATGAGAGAGAAAAGAGGAAAAGGAGACGAGAGAGAGAGAGAGAGAGAGAGAGAGAGAGAGAGAGAGAGAGAGAGAGAGAGAGAGAGGAAGTATCATAAGGAGAAGCATAAGGAGAAGCAGTAGAAGCAGAAGAAACAGAAGCAGGAGAAGCAGAAGCAGAAGAAAAAGAATAAGCAAAAGAAGCAGAAGCAGAAACAGTGGGAGAGGCAGAAAAAGGAGAAGGAGAAGGAGCAGCACAAGGAGAAGCAGAAGTAGAAAGAGAAGCAGACACAGAAGGAGAACAAGAAGGAGAAGCAGGAAAATCATAAGAAGCAGAAGTAGAAGCAGAAAGAGAAGGAGAAGAAGGAGAAGCAGAAGGAGAATCAGAAGAAACAGAAGAAGAAGAAGCAGAAGAATCGGAAAAGAAACAGAAGAAGGAGAAGAGCAGAAGCAGAAGGAGAAGGAAAAGCAGAAGCACAAGGAGAAAGAGAAGCAGTAGAAGCAGAAGAAGCAGGAGAAGGAGAAGCAGAAGAAACAGGAGAAGCCGAAGAAGTAGAAGCAGAATCTGAAGGAGAAGGAGAAACAGAAGAAGCATAATCTGAAGCAGAAGCAGAAGAAACAGAAATAGTAGAATAAGCAGAAGCAGAAGAAGCAGGAGAAGCAGAAGGAGAAGGCTAACGAGAAGGTTAGGAGTATGATAAGCAGAAGCAGAAAGAGTCGCAGAAGGAGAAGCAGCACGAGAAGTAGGAGAAGCAGGAGAAGCAGAAGCAGGAGAAGGAGAAGAAACAGAAGACGCAGAAGCAGAATGAGAAGCAGAAGGAGAAACTGAAGCAGAAGCAGAAGCAGAAGGAGAAGAAGAAGAAGTAGAAGGAGAAGGAGAAGCAGATAGAGAAGCAGAAAGAGAAACAGAACGAGAAGCAGGAGAAGCAGAAACAGGAGAAGCAAAAGCAGAAGAAACAGAAGAAGGAGAAGAAGCAGAAGAAGAAGGAGAAGAAGAAAAAGAAGGAAAAGCAGAAAGAGAGCAGAAGAAGCAGCAGCAGGAGAAGCAGAAGCAGAAGAAGCCGAAGAAGCAGAAGCAGAACCTGAAGCAAAAGGAGAAGCAGGAGAAGCAGAAGAAGCAGAAGCAGGAGAAGCAGGAGAAGCAGAAGCAGAAAGAGAAGCAAAAGCAGAAGGAAAAGCATAAGGAGAAGCAGAAGAAAGAGAAGAAGCCGAGGCAGTTGCAGAAGAAGCAGAAGATGCAGAAGCAGAAGGAGAAGCAGAATGAAAAGCTGAATAACGAGAAGGAGAAGGAGAAACAGAAGGAGAAGCAGAAAGAGAAGCAGAAGAAGGAGCAGGAGAAGGAAAAGCAGCAGGAGAAGCAGAAAGAGCAGCAAAAGGAGAAGCAGGAGATGCAGAAACAGGAGAAGCAGAAGCAGAAAAAACAGGAGAAGGACAAGAAGCAGAAGCAGAAGGAGAAGCAGAAACAAAAGGAGAAGCAGAAAGAGAAGGAGGGGAAGCAGAAGAAGCAGAAGCAGGAGAAGCATAAGCAGAAGAAACAGGAGAAGCCGAAGAAGCAGAAGCAGAATCTGAAGCAGAAGGAGAAACAGAAGAAGCACAATCTGAAGCAGAAGAAACAGAAATAGTAGATG
>NW_012312038.1:0-2290 GCF_000151885.1 Dipodomys ordii | reverse complement strand
CGAAGGGGTCTTTTGGAAGATTTTCGGTGAATACGATCTTTATACCTAGTTTTTTAATTTTGTTAATTTGTCCTATTCTTACCTTTTTTGCTAATTGCATATCTAACTTGCATTAATCCACTTATCTTTTGATATGCTGTTTTTGAAGCATCTGAACTTGTTCATATTATTTGTAGGAGCATAAAAATAGCTTCAGTTGCAGAATCTTTTGTAGTAGTTGCAGCAGCAGAAGCAGAAGAAGCAGAAAAAGAATAAGTAGCAGATGTAGTTGAAGTAGAAGCAGAAGAAGAAGAAGAAGAAGAAGAAGAAGAAGAAGAAGAAGAAGAAGAAGAAGAAGAAGAAGAAGAAGAAGAAGAAGAAGAAGAAGAAGAAGAAGAAGAAGAAGAAGAAGAAGGAGAAGAAGAAGAAGAAGAAGAAGAAGAAGAAGAAGAAGAAGAAGAAGAAGAAGAAGAAGAAGGAGAAGAAGAAGGAGAAGAAGAAGGAGAAGAAGAAGAAGAAGAAGAAGAAGAAGGAGAAGAAGAAGAAGGAGAAGAAGAAGGAGAAGAAGAAGAAGAAGAAGAAGAAGAAGAAGAAGAAGAAGAAGAAGGAGAAGGAGAAGCATAAGGAGAAGGAGAAGCATAAGGAGAAGAAGTAGAAGCAGAAGAAGCAGAAGCAGTAGAAGCAGAAGCAGTAGAAGCAGAAGCAGTAGAAAAAGAATAAACATAAGAAGAAGAATCAGAGGGAGAAGCAGAAGAAGGAGAAGGAGCAGCAGAAAGAGAAGTAGAAGGAGAATCAGAAGGAGAAGCAGAAGAAGGAATAGCAGAAGCAGAAGAAGCAGCAGAAGGAGAAGCAGAAGCAGAAAAAGATGCAGAACGAGAATCAGGAGAAGCAGAAGAAGCAGAAGCAGAAGGAGAAGCAGAAGTAGGAGAAGGAGAAGGAGAAGGAAGTGCAGCAGAAGCAATAGGAGAAGCAGAAGGAGAAGCAGAAGCAGAATGAGAAGCAGAAAGAGAAACAGCAGAAGCAGAAGAAGCAGGAAAAGCAGAAGAAGAAGAAAGAGAAGAAGAAGAAGAAGAAGAAGAAGAGAAGAAGAAGAAGAAGAAGAAGAAGAAGAAGAAGAAGAAGAAGAAGAAGAAGAAGAAGAAGAAGAAGAAGAAGAAGAAGAAGCATAAGGAGAAGCATAAGGAGAAGCATAAAGAGAAGCATAAGGAGAAGCAGTAGAAGCAGAAGCAGGAGAAGCAGAAGCAGAGGAAAAAGAATAAGCAAAAGAAGCAGAAGCAGAAGCAGTGGGAGAAGCAGAAGAAGGAGAAGGAGAAGGAGCAGCAGAAGGAGAAGCAGAAGCAGAAAGAGAAGCAGAAACAGAAGGAGAACAAGAAGGAGCACCAGGAGAATCAGAAGACCAGAAGTAGAAGCAGAAAGAGGAGAAGAAGGAGAAGCAGAAGTAGAATCAGAAGAAACAGAAGAAGAAGAAGCAGAAGAAACAGAAGCAAAAGAAACAGAAGAAGGGGAAGAGCAGAAGCAGAAGCAGAAGGAGAAGCAGAAGCAGAAGGAGAAGCAGATAGAGAAGCAGGAGAAGCAGAAGAAGCAGGAGAAGCAGAAGCAGAAGAAACAGGAGAAGCCGAAGAAGCAGAGCAGATCTGAAGCAGAAGGAGAAACAGAAGCAGCACAATCTGAAATCAGAAGCAGAAGAAACAGAAATAGTAGAATAAGCAGAAGCAGAAGCAGCAGGAGAAGCAGAAGAAGAAGATGGAGAAGGCGATAGAGAAGGATTAGGAGTAGGAGAAGCAAAAGGATAAGCAGAAGCAGAAAGAGACGCAGAAGGAGAAGCAGCACGAGAAGTAGGAGAAGCAGGAGAAGCAGAAGCAGGAGAAGCAGAAGAAACAGAAGACGCAGAAGCAGAATGAGAAGACGAAGGAGAAATTGAAGCAGAAGCAGAAGGAGAAGCAGAAGCAGAAGGAGAAGCATAAGAAGGAGAAGGAGAAGCAGAAAGAAAAGCAGAAAGGGAAGCAGAACGAGAAGCAGGAGAAGCAGAAGCAGGAGAAGCAGAAGCAGAAGAAACAGAAGAAGGAGAAGAAGCAGAAGCAGAAGGAGAAGCAGAAACAGAAGGAAAAGCAGAAATAGAAGCAGGAGCAGCAGAAGAAGCAGCAGCAGGAGAAGCAGAAGCAGAAGAAGCCGAAGAAACAGCAGCAGAACCTGAATCATAAGGAGATACAGGAGAAGCAGAAGAAGCAGAATCTGGAGAAGCAGAAGTCGAAGCAGAAGCAGAAAGAGAAGCAAAAGCAGAAGGAGAAGCATAAGGAGAAGCAGAAGAAAT
>NW_012312037.1:0-2290 GCF_000151885.1 Dipodomys ordii | reverse complement strand
AAGCAGAAGAAGGAGAAGGAGAAGCAGAACTGAGAAGGACAAGCAGGAGAAGCAGAAGAAGCAGAAGCGGGAGAAGAAGAAGAAGAAGAAGAAGAAGAAGAAGAAGAAGAAGAAGAAGAAGAAGAAGAAGAAGAAGAAGAAGAAGAAGAAGAAGAAGAAGAAGAAGAAGAAGGAGCAGGAGAAGGAGAAGGAGAAGCAGAAGGAGAAGCAGAAAGAGAAGGAGGGGAAGCAGAAGAAGCAGAAGAAGGAGAAGCAGAAACATAAGAATCCGAAGAAGCAGAAGCAGAACCTGAAGCAGAAGGAGAAGCAGGAGAAGCAGAAGAAGCAGAATCTGGAGAAACAGAATGAGAAGCAGAAGGAGAAGCAGAAGCAGAAAGAGAATCAAAAGCAGAAGGAGAAGCAGAAGAAACAGAAGAAGTAGAAGCAGTAGCCGTTGTAGCAGAAGCAGAAGCAGAAGGAAAAGCAGAAGAACAAGAAGGAGAAGGAGTAACAGAAGGAGAAGCAGAAGGAGAAGCAGAAAGAGAAGCAGGTAAAGCAGAAGCAGAAGAAGTACAAGGAGAATCAGAAGGAGAAGCAGAAGCAGGAGAAGGAGAAGCAGAAGCAGAAGAAGATGCAGAAGGAGAAGCAGAAGAAGCAGAAGCAGAAGGAGAAGCAGGAAAAGCAGAAGAAGCAGAAGCAAAAGGAGAAGCAAAAGAAGGAGAAGGAGAAGCAGAAGAAGAAGCATAAGGACAAGCACAAGCAGAAGGAGATGCAGAAGGAGATGCAGAAGGAGAAGCAGGAGAAGCAGAAGAAGCAGAAGCTGAAGGAGAAGCAGAAGTAGGAGCAGGTGGATAAGAAGAAGCAGAAGGAGAAGCAAAAGGGGAATGAGAAGCAGAAAAAGAAGCAGGAGAAGCACAATAAGCAGAATCAGGAGAAGCCGAAAGAGTAGAAGCAGAAGAAGCAGAAACAGAAGCAGAAGTAGAAGCAGAAGCAGAAGGAGAAGCAGCAGAAGAAGTCGAACCAGAAATTCAGGCAGGAGAAACAGAAGAAGCAGAAGCCGAAGGAGAAGCAAAAAGAGAAGCAGAAGGAGAAGTAGAAGAAGCAGCAGAAGGAGAAGCAGCAGAAGAAGCAGAAAAACAAGCAGGAGAAGCAGAAGCAGAAAGAGAAGTAGAAGCACAAGAAGCAGAAGCAGAAGAAGAAGCAGTAGAAGCATAAGAAGCAGAAGCAGGAGAAGCAGAAGCAGAAGAACAAGAAGAAGCATAAGAAGCAGAAGCAGAAGCAGAGGGAGAAACAGAAGGAGAAGGAGCAGCAGAAGGTGAAGCAGAAGGAGATGCAGAAACAGAAAGCGAAGCAGAAACAGAAGGAGAAGAAGAAGGATTAGTTGGAGAATCAGAAGAAGCAGAAGCAGAAGCAGAAAGAGAAGCAGAAGAAGGAGAAGGAGAAGCAGAAGCAGAGGAAAGGAAGGAGAAGCAGAAGAAGCAGAAGCGGGAGAAGCAGAAGAAGAAGAAGAAACAGAAGAAGGAGAAGGAGCAGAAGGAAAAGCAGAAGCAGAAGGAGAAGCAGAAAGAGAAGCATAAGAAGCAGTAGCAGGAGAAGCAGAAGCAGAAGAAACAGAAGAAGCCCAAGAACCAGAAGGAGAACCTGAAGCAGAAGGAGAAGCAGAAGCAGCAGAAGCTGGAAAAGCAGAAGCAGAAGAAACAGAACAAGGAGAAGAAGCAGAAGCAGAACGAGAAGCAGAAGAAGAAGAAGGAGAAAGAGAAGGATTACGAGTAGGAGGAGCAGAAGCAGAAGGAGAAACAGAAGAAGCAGAAGCAGGAGAAGCAGAAGCAGAAGCAAAATGAGAAGCACAAGAAGGAGAAATTGAAAGAGAAGGAGAATGGCACGGAGAAGCAGAAGGAGAAGTAGGAGAAGCAGAAAAAGAAAAAGCAGGAGAAGTAGAAGCAGAAGAAGGAGAAGAGCAGAAGCAGAAGGAGAAACAGAAGCAGAAGGAAAAGCAGAAGAAGCAGAAGCTGATGCAGAAGAAGAAGAAGAAACAGAAAAAGCAGAAGAAGCAGAAGAAGAAGCAGCAGGAGAAGCAGAAGATGACGAACGAGAAAGAGAAAGAGAAGGAGAACCAGAAGGATAAGCAGATGCAGAAGAGAAGCACGAGAAGCAGAATGAAGCAGATGCAGTCTAAAAAGATGATCATAAGTAGCAGATGCAGAGGGAGAAACAGAAGATGGAGAAAGAGCAGCAGAATGTGAAGCAGAATGAGATGCAGAAGCAGATAGAGAGCTGAATTAGAGGAGAGAAGATGGAGAGTTGGAGAATC
>NW_012312036.1:0-2291 GCF_000151885.1 Dipodomys ordii | reverse complement strand
TCATGCCCCGTTGTGTCCCGCTGTGTCCCCGCAGTGTCACCGCTGTGTCCACCTATGTACTTCTTTGTCCCGTGGTGGCCCGCTGTTTCCAGCTGTGTCCCCGCTCTGTCCCGCTGTGTCCTCACTGTGTCCCCCGTGGTTTCCCACTGTGTCCCCCGCTGTGTCCGACTGTGTCACGCTGTGTCCCGCTCTGTCCCCGATGTGTCCCGATGTGTCCCCTGCTGTGTTCCCCTGTGTCCAGCTGTGTCCCGCTTTGTCCCCCGCTGTGTCCCGCTTTGTCTACTGCTGAGTCCCTGCTGTGTCCCGCTGTGTTCCGCTGTGTCCTGCTGTGTTCCCCTCTGTGTTCCACTGTGTACCCTTCTGTGTCCCCCTCTGTCCCACTGTGTCCCCCGCTGTGTCCCGCTGTGTACCGCTGTGTCCCTCTGTGTACTGCTGTGTCCCACGCTGTGTCCCGCTATGTCCCGCTGTGTCCCACCTGTGTCCCCCGCTGTGTCCGGCTGTGTCCCGCTGTGTCCCACGCTGTGTCCCGCTGTGTCCCCAGCTGTGTCCTGCTGTGTCCACTGCTGTGTCCCCGTTGTGGCCCGCTGTTTCCCCTGCTATGTCCCGCTGTGTCCTCGCGCTGTCCCCAGCTGTGTCCCCCGCTGTGTCCCGCTGTGTCCCCCGCTGTGTCCTGCTGTGTCCCGCTGTGTCCCAGCTGTATCGACGCTGTGTCCCGCTGTGCCCCGCTGTGTCCTCGCTGTGTCCCCTGCTGTGTCCCCCGCTGTGTCCCGTTGTGTCCCGCTGTGTCCTCGCTGTGTCCCCTGCTGTCTTCCACTTTGTCCCACGCTGTGTCCCGCTGTGCCCCGCTGTGTCCTCGCTGTGTCCCTTGCTGTGTCCCGTTGTGTCCCGTTGTGTCCCCAGCTGTGTACTCCGCTGTGTCCCGCTGTGTCCCCGCTGTATCGACGCTTTGTCCCGCTGTGTCCTCGCTGTGTCCCCCGCTGTGTCCCCCTGTGTCCCCCGCTGTGTCCCACTGTGTCTACTGCTTTGTCCCTGCTGTGTCCCGCTGTGTCCCACTGTGTCCCGCTGTGTCCTCACTGTGTCCCTCGATGTGTCCCTTTGTGTCCCCAGCTGTGTACCCCGCTGTGTCCTGCTGTGTCCCCGCTGTATCGACGCTGTGTCGCACTGTGTACCGCTGTGTCCTCACTGTGTTCCCCGTTGTGTCCCGCTGTGTAACCCTTTGTGTCCCCCTCTGTGTCCCACTGTGTAACCTTCTGTGTCCCCCTCTGTGTCCCGCTGTGACCCCCGCTGTGTCCCGCTGTGTCCAGCTGTGTCCGTCTGTGTACTGCTGTATCCCCCGCTGAGTCCCGCTGTGTCCCCGATGTGTCCTGCTGTGTCCACCACTGTGTCCCGCTCTGACTACTGCTGTGTCCCTGCTGTGTCCCGCTGTGTTCTGCTGTGTCCCCCTGTGTCCCACTGTGTCCTCGCTGTGTCCCACGCTGTGTTCCGCTGTGCCCTCGCTGTGTCCCACTGTGTACCCTTCGGTGTCCACCTCTGTTTCCCGCTGTGTCCCTCTGTGTCTCGCTGTGTACTGCTGTGTCCCTGCTGTGTCCCGCTGTGTCCCGCTGTGTCCCGCTGTGTCCTCGCTGTGTCCCACGCTCTGTTCCGCTGTGTCCTCGCTGTGTCCCCCGATGTGTCCCTTTGTGTCCGCAGCTGTGTAACCCGCTGTGTCCTGCTGTGTCCCCGCTGTATCGACGCTGTGTACCCGCTGTATCGACGCTGTGTCCCGCTGTGTCCTTGCTGTGTCCCCCTCTGTCTCCCGCTTTGTCCCACGCTGTGTCCAGCTATGTCCTCCCTGTGTTCCGCGCTGTGTCCCGCTGTGTCCCCACTTTGTCCCCCGCTGTGTCCCACTGTGTCCCACTGTGTACCCTGCTGTGTCCCGCTATGTTCCCTCAGTGTCCCCGCTGTGTCCTGCTATGTCCCGGGGTGTCCCGCTTTGTCCCCCGCTGTGTCCCCCAGTGAGTCCCCGCTGTGTCCCCACTGTGTCCCGCTGTGTCCTCCCTGTGTCCCCCGCTGTGTCCCGCTGTGTCCCCCGCTGTGTCCCGCTGTGTCCCCATTGTGTCACGTTGTGTACCCCCCTGTGTCCAGCTGTGTCCCTGCTCTGTCCCGCTGTTTCCACCACTGTGTCCCGCTGTGTCCCCTGCTGTGTCCCGCTGTGTCCCCCGCTGTGTCCCGCTGTGTCCCCGTTGTCTCCCGTTCTGTCCCCCGCTGTGTCTCAAGCTTAGTCCCCGCTGTGTCCCGCTGTGTCCCGCTGT
>NW_012312035.1:0-2291 GCF_000151885.1 Dipodomys ordii | reverse complement strand
TCACGGGGACACAGTGGGGGCACAGCGGGACACAGCGGGACACAGTGGGACACAGTGAGGACAAATCGTGAGACGAAGCGGGGGACAGAGCGGGAGACAGCGGGGGACACATCGCGGACACAGCAGGACACAGCGGGACACAGTGGGACCCAGCGGGACACAGCGTCGATACAGCGGGGATAGAGTGGGCCACAGCGGGGTACACAGCTGGGGACACAACGGGGCACATCGGGGGACACAGCAAGGACTCAGCGGAACACAGCGTGGGACACAGTGAGGACACAGGGGGACACAGCGGGACACAGCGGGACACAGCAGGAACACAGCAGTAGACACAGCGTGAAACAGCAGGGGACACAGCGGGACACAGCCGGGGACACAGAGAGGACAGAGCACGACACAGCGGGGACACAGCGGGGACTCAGCGGGGGACACAGCGGGGGAAAAAGCGGGTCACCACGGGACACAGCGGGAAACAGCGGTGACCCTGCGGGGACACAGCGGGACACAGCGGGGGACACAGCAAGGACACAGCGGGACACAGCAGGGGACACAGCGAGGACACAGCGGGACACAGCGGGGACACAGCGGTGGACACATCGGGGGACACAGCAGTACACAGTGGGACAAAGCGGGACACAGCGGGGGACACAGAGGGGTAAACAGCGGAACACAGCGGGGAACACAGCGAGGACACAGCGGGACCAAGCGGGACACAGCGTCGATACAGTGGGGACACAGCGGGACACAGCGGGGTACACAGTGGGACAGAGCAGGGAACACAGCAGGGGACACAGAGGGACCCAGCGGGACACAGCGGGGGACACAGCGAGGACAAATTGGGACACAGAGGGGACACAGCTGGGATTCAGTGGGGGACACAGCAGGACACAGCATTACACAGCGGGACACAGCGGGACACAGCGGGGGACACAGTGGGACAGAGCAGGGTACACAGCAGGGGACACAGAGGGACCCAGCAGGACACAGCAGGGGACACAGGAGGGACACTGCGGGACACTGCAGGAGACACAGCGAGGACACAGCGTGACACAGCGGAACACAGCAGGACACAGTTGGGACACAGCAGGGGACACAGCGGGACACAGTGGGGGACACAGCGAGGACACAGCGGAGGACACAGCGGGGGACACTGCGGGACACAGCGGGGAACACAGCGAGAACACAGCGGGACCCAGCAGGACACAGCGTCGATAGAGCAGGGATACAGCGTTACACAGTGTGGTTCACATCTGTGGACACAACGGGACACAGTGGGGGCACAGCGGGACACAGTGGGACACAGCGAGGACAAATCGTGAGACGTAGCGGGGGACAGAGCGGGAGACAGCGGGGGACACAGCGAGGACACAGCAGGACACAGCGGGACACAGCAGGGACAGAGCGGGACACAGCGGGACACAGCGGGGGACACAGCGGGACACAGCGGGGGACCCAGTGAGGACACAGCGGGACACAGCGGGGAACACAGCGAGGACACAGCGTGGTACACAGCTGTGGACACAACGGGACACAGTGGGGGCACAGCGGGACACAGCGGAACACAGTGGGACACAGCGGGGACAAAGCGTGAGACACAGCGGGGGACAGAGCGGGAGACAGCGGGGGACACAGCGAGGACACAGCGGGACACAGCGGGGGAAACTGCGGGACACAGCGGTGGACACAGGGGGAGAGAACGGGGGACACAGAGGGACACAGCGGTGGAAACAGCGGGACACAGCGGTGGACCCAGCGAGGACCCAGCGGGACCCAGCGGGACACAGTGTCGATACAGCTGGGATACAGCCTTACACAGCGTGGTACACATCTGTGGACACAACGGGACACAGTGGGGGCACAGCGGGACACAGCGGGACACAGTGGGACACAGCGAGGACAAATCGTGAGACGAAGCGGGGGACAGAGCGGGAGACAGCGGGGGACACAGCGAGGACACAGCAGGACACAGCGGGACACAGCAGGGACAGAGCGGGACAGAGCGGGACACAGCGGGACACAGCGGGGGACACAGCGGGACACAGCAGAGGACCCAGCGAGGACACAGCGGGACACAGTGGGGGACACAGCGAGGAAACAGCGGGGGACACAGCGGGGGACACTGCGGGACACAGCGGGGAACACAGCGAGGACACAGCGGGACCCAGCGGGACACAGCGTCGATACAGCGGGGATACAGCGTTACACAGCGTGGTTCACATCTGTGGACACAACGGGACACAGTGGGGGCAGAGCGGGACACAGTGGGACACAGCAAGGACAAATCGTGA
>NW_012312034.1:0-2291 GCF_000151885.1 Dipodomys ordii | reverse complement strand
GTCCCGCTGTGTCCCGCTCTGTCCTGCTGGGACTGCTGTGTCCCGCTGTGTCCGCTGTGTCCTCGCTGTGTCCACGCTGTGTTCCGCTGTGTCCTCGCTGTGTCCCCCGATGTGTCCCTTTGTGTCCCCAGGTGTGTACCGCTTTGTCCCGCTGTGTCCCCGCAGTATCGACGCTGTGTCCACTGGGTCCCGCTGTGTCCCGCTGTGTACCCCTCTGTGTCCACCTCTGTGTCCCGCTGTGTCCCCTGCTATGTCCCGCTGTGTCCCCCGCTGTGTCCCTCTGTGTCCCCCGCTGTGTCCCGCTGTGTCCAGCTGTGTCCCCGCTGTGTCCCGCTGTGTGCGGCTGTGTCCTCGCTGTGTCCCAATGTGTCCCCGCTGTGTCCCCCGCTGGGTCCCCCGCTGTGTACCACTGTGTCCACCTCTGTGGCCCCCACTTTGCCCCACTGTGTCCCCCGCTGTGTCTGGGCTGTGTCCCCGCTGTTCTCCTGTGTGTCCGTGCTGTGTCCCCGCTGTGTTTCGCTGTGTCCCCCAGTGTCCCGCTGTGTCCCGCGCTGTCCTGATGTGTCCCCCGCTGTGTCCATGCTCTGTCCCTCTGTGTCCCCGTTGACCCCCGCTGTGTCCCCAATGTCCCGCGCTTTGTCCCGCTGTGACACCCGCTGAGTTCTCGCTGTGTCCTCTTGTGTCCCGCTGTGTCCCGCTGTGTCCCCGCTGTGTCCCCTGATTTCTCCAGCTGTGTCCCTGGCTGTGTCCCCCGCTGTGTCCCGCTGTATCCCCTGCTGTGTCCCGCTGTGTCCCCGCTGTGTCCCGCTGTGTCCCGCTTTGTTCTCTCTGTGTCCCGCTGTGTCCCCCGCTCTGTCCCTGCTGTGTCCCGCTGTGTCCCCCGCTGTGTCCCGCTGTGTCCCGCTGTGTCCCCCGCCGTGTCCCGCTGTGTCCCGCTGTGTCCTGCTGTGTCCTGCTATGTCTCCGCTGTGTCTCCGCTGTGGCCCACTGTGCATCCCGCTCTGTCCCCGCTGTGTCCCCGGTGAGTCCCCGCTGTGTCCCCGCTGTGTCCCGCTGTGTCCCTGCTGGGACCATCTGTGTCCCACTGTGTCCCCACTGTGTCCCCGCTGTGTCCCGCTGTGTCCTCCGCTGTGTCCCGCTGTGTCCCCCGCTGTCCCGCTGTGTCCTTGCTGTGTCCCCCACTGTGTGCCGCTGTGTCCTCGCTCTGTCCCCATCTGTGTCCCGCTGTGTCCCGCTGTGTCCCAGCTGGGACCCGCTGTGTCCCGCTGTGTCCTCGCTGTGTCCCCGCCGTGTCCCGCTGTGTCTCCCGCTGTGTCCCTCTGTGTCCCGCTGTGTTCCCACTGTGTCCCGCTGTGTCTCCCGCTGTGTCCCGCTGTGTCCCTCTGCGTCCCCCTCTGTGTCCCGCTGTGTCCAGCAGTGTCCCTGCTGTGTCCCAATGTGTCCCCGCTGTGTCCCCCGCTGTGTCCCCCGCTGTGTATCACTGTGTCCCCCTCTGTGTCCCCCACTTTGTCCCACTGTGTCTCCCGCTGTGTCCGGGCTGTGTCCTTGCTGTTCTCCGGTGTGTCCGTGCTGTGACCCGCTGTGTTCTGCTGTGTCCCCGCTGTGTTTCGCTGTGTCCCCCTGTGTACTGTTGTGTCCCGCGCTGTCCCGATGTGTCCCCCGCTGTGTCCCCTGCTGTGTCCCCCCTGTGTCCCGCTGTGTCCCTGCTGTCCCACGTTGTGTCCCCGCTATGTGCCGCTGTGTCCCGCTGTGTCCCCCGCTGTCTCCCGCTGTGTCCTGCTGTGTCCTCGCTGTGTCCCCCATTGTGTCCCCGCTGTGTCCCCCATTGTGTCCCGGTGTGTCCCCCACTGTGACCCGCTGTGTCTCTCTGTGTCCCGCTGTGTCCCCGCTGTGTCCCGCTGTGTCCCGCTGTGTCCCCGCTGTGTGCTCACCTTGTCCCGCTGTGTCCCGTGGTGTCCTGATTTGTCCCCCACTGTGTCCCCCGGTGATTCCCCCTGTGTCCTGCTGTGTCCTCCCTGTGTCCCCCCGCTGTGTCCTGCTGTGTCCCCCGCTGTGTCCCGCTGTGTCTACTGCTGTGTCCCTGCTGTGTCCCGCTTGGTCCCGCTGTGTCCCGCTGTGTCCTCGCTGTGTCCCACGCTGTGTTCTGCTGTGTCCTCGCAGTGTCCCCCGATGTGTCCCTTTGTGTCCCGCTGTTTCCCCTCCTGTGTCCCGCTGTGTCCCGCTGTGACCGCTGTGAACTGCTGTGTCCCTGCTGTGTCCCGCTCTGTCCCGCTGTGTCTCGCTGTATCGAC
>NW_012312033.1:0-2291 GCF_000151885.1 Dipodomys ordii | reverse complement strand
TGGTACTCATGACTCTGTGGCACTCATGGCTCTGTGGTACTCATGGCTCCGTGGTACACATGGCTCTGTGTTACACATGGCTCCGTGGTATGCCTGGCTCCATGGTATGCCTGGCTCCATGGTATGCATGGCTCCGTGGTACTCATGACTCCGTGGTACACATGGCTCCGTGGTACACATGGCTCCGTGGTATGCCTGGCTCCATGGTATGCATGGCTCCGTGGTACTCATGGCTCCGTGGTACTCATGACTCCGTGGCACTCATGACTCTGTGGTACTCCTGACTCCGTGGTACTCATGACTCTGTGGTACTCATGACTCCGTGGCACTCATGGCTCAGTGGCACTCGTGGCTCCGTGGTATGCATGGCTCAGTGGCACTCATGGCTCCGTGGCACTCGTGGCTCCATGGTACTCATGGCTCCGTGGTACGCATGGCTCTGTGGTACTCATGGCTCAGTGGTACGCATGGCTCAGTGGTACTCATGGCTCTGTGGTACTCATGGCTCCGTGGTACTCATGGCTCTGTGGTACTCCTGACTCCGTGGTACTCATGGCTCCGTGGCACTCATGGCTCTCTGGTATGCATGGCTCCGTGGTACTCATGACTCTGTGGTAGTCATGACTCTGTGGTACTCATGGCTCAGTGGTATGCATGGCTCAGTGGTACTCATGGCTCTGTGGTAGTCATGGCTCAGTGGTACTCATGGCTCTGTGGTAGCCATGGATCTGTGGTACTCATAGCTCTGTGGTACTCATGGCTCAGTGGTACTCATGGCTTCACGGTACACATGGCTCAGTGGTACTCATGGCTCTGTGGTAC
Organism: Dipodomys ordii; assembly: GCF_000151885.1. Lineage (NCBI taxonomy): Eukaryota > Metazoa > Chordata > Mammalia > Rodentia > Heteromyidae > Dipodomys > Dipodomys ordii. The sequence continues at coordinate 1,469 of NW_012312033.1, read as the reverse complement.
TCATGGCTCAGTGGTACTCATGGCTTCACGGTACACATGGCTCAGTGGTACTCATGGCTCCGTGGTACTCATGGCTCCGTGGTACTCATGACTGTGGTACTCATGGCTCCGTGGTACTCATGGCTCCGTGGTACGCATGGCTCAGTGGCATGCATGGCTCAGTGGTACTCATGGCTCTGTGGTAGTCATGGCTCTGTGGTACTCATGGCTCTGTGGTAGTCATGGCTCCGTGGTACTCATGGCTCAGTGGTACTCATGGCTCAGTGGCACTCATGACTGTGGTACGCATGGCTCTGTGGTACTCATGGCTCAGTGGTACTCATGACTGTGGTACTCATGGCTCAGTGGTACTCATGACTGTGGTACTCATGGCTCAGTGGTACTCATGGCTCTGTGGTAGCCATGGATCTGTGGTACTCATGGCTCTCTGGTACTCATGGCTCAGTGGTACTCATGACTGTGGTACTCATGGCTCAGTGGTACTCATGGCTCTCTGGTACTCATGTCTCTGTGGTACTCATGACTGTGGTACTCATGACTCTGTGGTACTCATGGCTCTCTGGTACTCATGGCTCAGTGGTACTCATGACTGTGGTACTCATGGCTCAGTGGTACTCATGGCTCTCTGGTACTCATGTCTCTGTGGTACTCATGACTGTGGTACACATGGCTCAGTGGTACTCATGGCTCTCTGGTACTCATGGCTCAGTGGTACTCATGACTGTGGTACTCATGACTCTGTGGTACTCATGGCTCTGTGGTACTCATGACTGTGGTACACATGGCTCAGTGGTAGTCATGGCTCTGTGGTACTCATGGCTCAGTGGCACTCATGGCTTCACGGTACTCATGACTCTGTGGTACTCATGGCTCTGTGGTACTCATGACTGTGGTACTCATGGCTCTGTGGTAGTCATGGCTCTGTGGTACTCATGGCTCAGTGGCACTCATGGCTTCACGGTACTCATGGCTCAGTGGTACTCATGGCTCAGTGGTACTCATGGCTCTGTGGTACTCATGGCTCCGTGGTACACATGGCTCTGTGTTACACATGGCTCCGTGGTACTCATGGCTCAGTGGTACTCATGACTCCGTGGTAGTCATGGATCTGTGGTACTCATGGCTCCGTGGTACTCATGGCTCAGTGGTACTCATGGATCTGTGGTAGTCATGGATCAGTGGTAGTCATGGCTCTCTGGTACTCATGGCTCAGTGGTACTCATGGCTCAGTGGTACGCATGGCTCAGTGGTACTCATGGCTCTGTGGTACTCATGGCTCTGTGGTACTCATGACTCTGTGGTACTCATGGCTCAGTGGTATGCATGGCTCAGTGGTACTCATGGCTCTGTGGTACTCATGGCTCCGTGGTACACATGGCTCTGTGTTACACATGGCTCCGTGGTACTCATGGCTCAGTGGTACTCATGGCTCCGTGGTAGTCATGGCTCTGTGGTACTCATGGCTCTGT
>NW_012312032.1:0-2291 GCF_000151885.1 Dipodomys ordii | reverse complement strand
ACTCTTCGGGTTACTCTGATGGGGACACTAAGGGACACAGTGGGGGACACAGCGGGGCACAGTAAAACAGACGGGACAAAGCGTGAGACACAGCGTGGGACAGAGCGGGAGACAGCGGGGGACACAGCGAGAACATAGCGGGACACAGCGGGGACACAGCGGGGACTCAGCGGCGGACGCAGGGGGGGACAAAGCGGGACACCTCGGAACACAGCGGGACACAGCGGGAAACAGAGGTGACCCTGCGGGGACACAGCGGGACACAGTGGGGGACACAGCGGGACACAGTGGGGAGACACAGCAGAACACAGTGGGGGACAGAGCATGGAACACAGCGAGACACAGCGGGGACAAAGCTGGACACAGCAGGGTATACACAAAGGAACACAGCGGGTACACAGCGGGGATACACCGGGACACTGAGGGTCACAGCAGGAACACAGCTGGACACAGCGGGACACAGCAGGACACAGCAGGAGACACAGCGGGAAACAGCGGGGGACACACCGAGGACACAGCGGGACACAGCGGGAGACACAGTGAGGTCACAGCGGGACACAGCGGGGGAAAAAGCGGGACACAGCGGGGACACAGCAGTGTACACAGCGGGACACAGCCGGGGACACAGCGGGACACAGCTGGGGACACAGCGGGGGACACAGCGGGACACAGACGGGGACACAGCGGGACATACCTGGGGACACAGCGGGGGACACAGCGGGACACAGTGGGACACAGGGGGGGCACTGGGGGGACACAGCGGGACACAGCGGGGACACAGCGGGACTCAGCGGGGAACACAGCAGAATACAGCAGGACACAGCGGGGACACAGCAGGGACACAGCAGGGACACAGCGGGACACAGCGGGGTCACAGCGGGACACAGAGGGGGACACAGAGGGGTACACAGCGGGACACAGCTGGGAACACAGCGGGTCACAGCCGGACACAGCGGGAACACAGCTGGACACAGTGGGGTACACAGTGGGACACAGGGGGCACACAGTGGGGACACAGCGGGGGACACAGCGGGACACAGCGGGTCACAGCGGGGGACACAGCGGGGGACACAGCGGGGGACAGCAGAGGACAGAGAGGGGACACAGCGGCGACACAGAGTGGACACAGCTGGGGACACAGCGTGGGACAAAGTGGGACACCACGGGACACAGTGTTACACAGCGGGACACAGCGGGGACACTGCGGGACATAGCAAGATAAAGAGGGGGACACAGCGGGACACAGCAGGACACAGCGGGGGACAGCGGGGGACACAGCGGGACACAGTGGGCTACAAAGTGAGGACACAGCGGGACACAACAGGGTACACAGCGAGGACACAGCGGGGGACACAGCGGGACACAGTGGGGAACACAGCGAGGACACAGCGGGACACAACGGGACACAGCGTCCATACAGCGGGGAGGCAGCGTTACACAGCGTGGTACACACTGTGGACACAACGGGACACAGTGGGGGCACTGCGGGACACAGCGGGACACAGTGGGACACAGCGGGGACAAAGCGTGAGACACAGCGAGGGACACAGAGGGAAACAGCAGAGGACACAGCGAGGAAACAGCGGGACACAGCGGTGACACAGCGGGAACTCAGCGGGGGACACAGTGGGACACACCGGGGGACACTGCGGGACACAGCGGGGGACAATTCGGGACACAGTGTGGGACAGAGCGTGGGACACAGCGAGACACAGCGGGGACAAAGCTGGACACAGTGTGGTACACAGAGGGACACAGCAGGGACACAGAGGGGAAACAGCGTGACACAAAAGGACACAGATGGACACAGCGGGGTACACAGCGGTTCACAGCGGGCACACAGCGGGGACACAGCGGGACACAGCGGGGACACAGTCGGACACAGCGGGACACAGCAGGTGACACAGCGGGACCCAGCGGGGGACCCAGCGATGACACAGCGGGACACAGCGGTGGACACAACGGGGGACACAGCGGGACACAGCGGGGAACACAGCGAGGACACAGCGGGAAACACTGCGAGGTCACAGCGGGGGACAAAACGGGACAACACGGGACACAGTGGGACACAGTGGGACACAGCGGGGACACTGCAGGGGCACAGAGGGACAAAGCGGGCGACACAGTGAGACACAGCGTGGGACACAGCGGGGGACAGCAGGGGACAGAGAGGGGACACAGCGGGACACAGCAGGGGACACAGAGGGGTACACAGCGGGACACAGCCGGAAACACAGCGCGGACACAGCGGGACACACCGGGACACAGCGTCAATACAGCGGGACAGATGA
>NW_012312031.1:0-2291 GCF_000151885.1 Dipodomys ordii | reverse complement strand
ACAAGAAGGAGAAGGAGAAAAAGAAGGAGAAACAGAAGGAGAAGCAGAAAGAGACGCAGGTAAAGCAGACGAAGAAGAAGCAAAAGGAGAATCAGAAGGAGAAGCAGAAGAAGGAGAAGGAGAAGCAGAAGAAGATACAGAAGGAGAAGCAGGAGAAGCAGGAGAAGCAGAAGCAGGAGGAGAAGCAGGAAAAGCAGAAGAAGCAGAAGGAGAAGCAAAAGGAGAAGCAAAATAAGGAGAAGGAGAAGCAGAAGCAGAAGAAGCAGAAGCTGAAGCAGAAGAAGAAGAAACAGAAAAAGCAGAAGAAGCAGAAGAAGAAGCAGCAGGAGAAGCAGAAGAAGAAGAAGGAAAAGGAGAAAGAGAAGGATTAGGAGTAGGAGAAACAGAAGGATAAGCAGAAGCAGAAAGAGAAGGAGAATGAGAAGGAGAAGCAGGAGAAGCAGAAGAAGCAGAAGCAGGAGAAGCAGAAGCAGAAGAAACATAGGAAGGAGAAGAAGCAGAAGGAGAAGCAGAAACAGAAGGAAAAGCAGAAAGAGACGCAGGAGAAGCAGAAGAAGCAGCAGCAGGAGAAGCAGAAGCAGAAGAAGACGAAGAAGCAGAAGCAGAACCTGAAGCAGAAGGAGAAGCAGGAGAAGCAGAAGAAGCAGAATCTGGAGAAGCAGAAGGAGAAGCAGAAGCAGAAAGAGAAGCAAAAGCAGAAGGAGAAGCAGAAGGGGAAGCAGAAGAAACAGAAGAAGCAGAGGCAGTAGCAGAAGAAGCAGAAGATGCAGAAGCAGAAGGAGAAGCAGAAGGAACAGCAGAAGAACTAGAAGGAGAAGGAGTAAGAGAAACAGAAGGAGAAGCAGAAAGAGAAGCAGAAGAAGGAGCAGGAGAAGGAAAAGCAGCAGGAGAAGCAGAAAGAGCAGCGGAAAGAGAAGCAGAAGCAGAAGCAGAAGCAGAAGTAAAGCAGAAGAAGGAGAAGCAGAAGGAGAAGCATAAAGAGAAACAGAAGGAGAAGCAGGAGAAGCAGAAGCAGGAGAAGCAGAATCAAAAGAAATAGAAGAAGGATAAGAAGCAGAAGCAGAAAGAGAAGCAGAAACAGAAGGAGAAGCAGAAATAGAAGCTGAACAAGCTGAAGAAGCAGAAGCAGAACCTCAAACAGAAGGAGAAGCAGGAGAAGCAGAAGAAGCAGAATCTGGAGAAGAAGGAGAAGAAGCAGAAGAAGCAGAATCTGGAGAAGAAGGAGAACCAGAAGGAGAAGCAGAAGCAGAAAGAGAAGCAAAAGCAGAAGGAGAAGCAGAAAGAGAAGCAGAAGAAACAGAAGAAGCAGAAGCAGAAGCAGTAGCAGAAGAAGCTGAAGATGCAGAAGCAGATAGAGAAGCAGAAGGAATAGCAGAATAACGCCAAGGAGAAACAGAAGGAGAAGAAGAATGAGAAGCAGAAGGATTACCAGGAAAAACAGAAGAAGCAGAAACAGACGGAGGAGCAGAAGAAGGAGAAGCAGAAGCAGAAGAAGAAGCAGAAGGAAAAGCACAAGCAGAAGGAGTAGCAGGAGAAGCAGAAGAAGCAGAAGCAGAAGGAGAAGAAGAAGGAGAAGAAGCAGAATCAGAAGAAGCAGAAGGAGAAGTAGAAAGAGAAGCCGACGAAGAGAAGCAGAACCAGAAGCAGGAGAAGCAGAAGAAGCAGAGCGGGAGAAGCAGAAGAAGAAGAAACAGAAGAAATAGAAGGAGCAGAAGCAGAAGGAGGAGCAGAAGCAGAAGGAGAAGCAGAAAGAGAAGCAGGAAAAGCAGAAGAAGCAGAAGCAGAAGAATCAGGAGAAGGACAAGAAGCAGAAGCAGAAGCAAAGGAGAAGCAGAAAGAGAAGCACTAGAAGCAGAATACGCAGGAAAAGCAGAAGCAGCAGAAAGAGAAGAAGAAGAAGAAGAAGAAGAAGAAGAAGAAGAAGAAGAAGAAGAAGAAGAAGAAGAAGAAGAAGAAGAAGAAGAAGAAGAAGAAGAAGGAGAAGAAGAAGAAGAAGAAGAAGAAGAAGAAGAAGAAGGAGAAGAAGAAGAAGGAGAAGAAGAAGAAGAAGAAGAAGAAGAAGAAGAAGAAGAAGAAGAAGAAGAAGAAGAAGAAGAAGAAGAAGAAGAAGAAGAAGAAGAAGAAGAAGAAGAAGAAGAAGAAGGAGAAGGAGAAGGAGAAGGAGAAGGAGAAGCAGGAGAAGCAGAAGCAAGAGAAGCAGAAGCAGGAGAAGCAGAAGCAGAAGCAGAGAAAAAGAATAAGCATAAGAAGCAGAATCAGAGGGAGAAGCAGAGATGAGAAGCAGAAGCAGA
>NW_012312030.1:0-2291 GCF_000151885.1 Dipodomys ordii | reverse complement strand
CTACTGATTCTGCTTTTTCTGTTTCTTCTGCTTCTCCTTCTGCTTTTGCTTCTCTTTCTGCTTCTGCTTCTCCTTCTGGCTCTCCTTCTTCTTCTCCAGATTCTGCTTCTTCTGCTTCTCCTGCTTCTCCTTCTGCTTTAGGTTCTGCTTTTGCTTCTTCGGCTTCTTCTGCTTCTTTTTCTGCTTCTCCTTCTGTTTCTGCTTCTCTTTCTGCTTCTGCTTCTTCTCCTTCTTCTATTTGTTCTGATTCTGCTTCTCCTGCTTCTGCTTCTCCTGCTTCTCCTTCTGTTTCTCTTTATGCTTCTCCTTCTGCTTATCCTTCTTCTGCTTCTACTACTGCTTCTGCTTCTCCTTCTGCTTCTGCATCTTCTGCTTCTTCTGCTACTGCCTCTGCTTCTTCTGTTTCTTCTGCTTCTCCTTCTGCTTCTCCTTCTGCTTTTGCTTCTCTTTCTGCTTCTGCTTCTCCTTCTGCTTCTCCAGATTCTGCTTCTTCTGCTTCTCCTGTATCTCCTTATGCTTCAGGTTCTGCTTCTGCTTCTTCGGCTTCTTCTGCTTCTGCTTCTCCTGTTGCTGCTTCTTCTGTTGCTCCTGCTTCTATTTCTGCTTTTCCTTCTGTTTCTGCTTCTCCTTCTGCTTCTGCTTCTTCTCCTTCTTATATTTATTCTGCTTCTGCTTCTCCTGCTTCTGCTTCTCCTGCTTCTCGTTGTGCTTCTCGTTGTGCTGCTCTTTCTGCTTCTCTTTCTGCTTCTACTTCTCCTTCTCTTTCTTCTGCTTCTCCTTCTGCTTCTTCTTCTCCTTCTGCTTCAATTTCTCCTTCTGCTTCTCATTCTGCTTCTGCGTCTTCTGTTTCTTCTGCTTCTCCTGCTTCTCCTACTTCTCGTGCTGCTTCTCCTTCTGCGTCTCTTTCTGCTTCTGCTTATCCTTTTGCTTCTCCTACTCCTAATCCTTCTCTTTCGCCTTCTCCTTCTTGTTCTTCTGCTTGTCCTGGTGCTTCTGTTTCTGCTTATTCTCCTATTTCTGTTTCTTCTGCTTCTGCTTCAGATTGTGCTTCTTCTGTTTCTCCTTCTGCTTCAGATTCTGCTTCTGCTTCTTCGGCTTCTCCTGTTTCTTCTGCTTCTGCTTCTCCTGCTTATTCTGCTTCTTCTCTTTCTGCTTCTCCTTCTGCTTCTGCTTCTCCTTCTGCTTCGCTTCGCTCTTCTCCTTCTTCGTTTCTTTTGCTTCGTTTCTTCGCTTCTTCTTCTCCGTTTCTTCGGATTCTACTTCTGCTTCTCCTTAATCTCCTTCTCTTTCTGCTTCTTCTGATTCTCCTGCTTCTCCTTCTTGTTCTCCTTCTGTTTCTGCTTCTCTTTCTGCTTCTGCTTCTCCTTCTGCTGCTCCTTCTCCTTCTCCTTCTTCTGCTTCTCTCACTGCTTCTGCTTCTGCTTCTTTTGCTTATTCTTTTTCTTCTGCTTCAGCTTCTCCTGCTTCTGCTTCTTCTCCTTCTACTGCTTCTCCTTATACTTCTCCTTATGCTTCTCCTTTTGCTTCTCCTTATGCTGCTGCTTCTTTTTCTTCTTCTTCTTCGTCTTTTTTCTTCTTCTCTTTCTTCTGCTTCTGCTTTTCCTGCTTCTTCTCCTTCTACTGCTTCTCTTTCTGCTTCTTGTCCTTCTCCTGTTTCTTCTCCTTCTGCTTCTTCTGCTTCTCCTGCTTCTGCTTCTTCTGCTTTTCCTGCTTCTCTTTCTGCTTCTCCTTCTGCTTCTCCTTCTGGTTCTGCTCCTTCTCCTTCTTCTGTTTCTTCTTCTTCTGCTTCTCCCGTTTCTGCTTCTTCTGCTTCTCCTGCTTGTCGTTCTGCTTCTCTTCGTCGGCTTCTCTTTCTATTTCTGCTTCTGCTTCTTCTGACTCTGATTCTTCTCCTTCTTCTTCTCCTTCTGCTTCTGCGTCTTCTGCATTTCCTGCTTCTCCTTCTGCATCTCCTTCTGCTTGTGCTTTTCCTTCTGCTTCTTCTTCTGCTCCGGCTTCTCCTTCATCTGCTTCACCGTATGCTTCTGTTTCTTCTGCTTTTCCTGCTTCTCCTTCTGCTTCTCCTTCTATTTCTCCTTCTTATGCTTCTCCTAATGCTTCTGTTTCAACTGCTTTTCCTGCATCTCCTACTGCTTCTACTTCTATTTCTCCTTCACATTCTTCTGCTATTCCTTCTGCTTATCATTTCTGCTTCTGCATCTTCAGCTTCATCTGCTAACAGATTCTGCATCTTCAGTATATTCTGCTACCACTACTGATTTAGCTGCTCTATCTGCTGCTGATGCACCTTC
>NW_012312029.1:0-2291 GCF_000151885.1 Dipodomys ordii | reverse complement strand
TGTGTCCCCGCTCTGTCCTACTGTGTGCCCCGCTGTGTCTTGTTGTGTCCTACTGTGTCCCGTGGTGTCCCGCTTTTTTCCCACTATGTCCCCTGCTGAGTCCCCTCTGTGTCCCCGCTGTGTCCAGCTGTGTCCTCGCTGTGTCCTCTGCTGTCTCCCGCTTTGTCCTACGCTGTGTCCTACTGTGTCCCAATGTGTCCCTGCAGTGTCCCCCGCTGTGTCCTGCTGTGTCCCGCTGTGTCCCCCGCTGTGTCCTGCTGGGTCCCGCTGTGTCCCCGCTGTGTCTCCGCTGTGTCCCGCTGTGTCCCCAGCTGTGTCCCCGCTGTGTCCCGCTGTGTCCCCCGCTGTGTCCCGCTGTGTCCTGCTGTGTCCCGCTGTGTCCCCCGCTGTGTCCCGCTGTGTCCCCCGCTGTGTCCTGCTGTGTCCACTGCTGTGACCCCATTGTGCCTTGCTGTGTCCCGCTGGGTCCCCCATTGTCACGCGCTGTGTCCTTGCTGTGTCCCTCTGTGTCCCGCTGTGTCCCAAAGTGTCCCCAGCTGTGTCCCGCTGTGTCCCCGCTGTGTCCCGCTGTGTCCTCGCTGTGTCCCCCGCTGTGTCCTTCTTTGTCCCTGCTGTGTACCCCGCTGTGCCCCCACTGTGTCCCGTTGTGTCACAGCTGTGTACCACGCTGTGTAACGCTGTGTCCCCGCTGTATCGACGCTGTGTCCCGCTGGGTCCCGCTGTGTCCTCGCAGTGTTCCCCGCTGTGTCCCGCTTGTCCTCGCTGTGTCCCCCGCTGTGTCCCTTTGTGTCCCCAGCTGTGTACCCCGCTGTGTCCTGCTGGGTCCCCACTGTATCGACGCTGTGTGTGCTGGGTCCCGCTGTGTCCTCGCTGTGTTCCCCGTTGTGTCCCGCTGTGTCCCCCGCTGTGTCCCCGCTGTGTCCCTGCTATGTCCCTGCTGTGTCGCCGCTGTGTCCCGCTGTGTCCTGCTGTGTCCTCGCTGTGTCCCGCTGTGTCCCGCTGTCTCCCCGCTCTGTCCCGCTGTGTCCCCCGCTGTGTCCCACTGTGTCCCGCTGTGTCCCTGCTGTGACCCTCTCTGTCCCCGCTGTATTGACGCTGTGTCCCGGTGTGTCCCGCTGTGTCCGCGCTGTGTTTCCGGCTGTGTCCCGCTGTGTACCCCTCTGTGTCCCCTGCTGTGTCCCGCTGTGTCCCCTCTCTGTCCCCTGCTGTCCCCCGCTGTGTTCCCTGCTGTGTCTCACTGTGTCGCCCGCTTTGTCCCGCTGTGCCCCTGCAGTGTCCCCGCTGTGTCCCACTCTGTCACACTGTGTCCCGTGTTGTCCCGCTTTGTCCCCCGCTGTGACCTCGCAGTGTTTCCCGCTGTGTCCCGCTGTGTCCTCGCTGGGTCCCCCGCTGTGTCCCGCTGTGTTCCCCGCTGTGTCCCGCTGTGTCCGACTGTGTCCCGCTGTGTCCCCGCTGTGTCCCGCTGTGTCCCGCTGTGTCCCCGCTGTGTGCCCGCTGTGTCCCGCTGTGTACTCCGCTGTGTACCCCGCTGTGTCCAGCTGTGTCCTTTTGTGTCACGCTGTTTCACCGCTGTGTCCGTGCTGTGTCCCTCTGTGTACCCCGCTGTGTCCAGCTTTGTCCCCGCTGTGTCTCGCTGTGTCCCACGCTCTGTCCCACACTGTGTCCCGCAGGGTCCCGCGCTGTGTCCAGCTGTGTCCCACGCTGTGTCCCACTGTGTCCCCCGCTGAGTCCCCGCTGTGTCACCGCTGTGTCCCGCTGTTTCCTCGCTGTGTCCCATGCTGTCTTCCCTCTCTGTCCCCCGCTGTGTCTCACGCTTTGTCCCCGCTGTGTCCCACTGTGTCCCGCTGTGTCCGGCTGTGCCCCCACTGTGTCCCGTTGTGTCCACAGTGTGTACCACGCTGAGTAATGCTGTGTGCCCGCTGTATCGACGCTGTGTCCCGCTGTATCCTGGCTGTGTCCCCCGCTGTCTCCAGCTCTGTCCCCCGCTGTGTCTCACGCTTTTGTACCCGCTGTGTCGCACTGTGTCCCGCTGTGTCCCGCTGTGCCCCCACTGTGTCCCGTTGTGTCCACAGCTGTGTACCACGCTGTGTGCCCGCTGTATCGACGCTGTGTCCCGCTGTGTCCTGCTGTGTCCTCGCTGGGTCTCCCGCTGGGTCCCGCTGTGTCCCCCGCTGGGTCCTGCTATTTCCCGCTGTGTCCTCGCTGTGTCCCCCGCTGTGTCCGTTGTGTTCCTAGCTGAGTACCCCGTTGTGTCCTGCTGTATCGACTCTGTGTCCCACTGGGTCCCGTGA
>NW_012312028.1:0-2291 GCF_000151885.1 Dipodomys ordii | reverse complement strand
CTTTTTGGACACTGTGGGGGACACTGTGGGGGACACATCTGAACACAGCGGGGAATGCAGCGAGGGACACATCGCGACACAGCGGGACAGAGTGTGGGACACTGGGGGGACACAGCGGGACACAGCGGGGGACACAACGAGGACACATTGGGACACAGTGGGGGACAGAGCGTGGGACACAGCGAGACACAGCGGGGACAAAGCTGGACACAGCGTGGTACACAGAGGGACCCAGGGGGACCCAGCGGGACACAGCGGAGGACACAGTGGGACACAGCAGGGGACACAGCGAGGACACCGCGGGACACAGCGGGGAACACAGCGGGACACAGTGGAGGACACAGCGGGGGACACAGCGGGACACAGCGGGACAAAGTGGGGGACACAGCGGGGGACACAGCGGGACACAGCGGGGGACACAGCAAGGACACATTGGGACACAGCGGGGACACAGCGGGACTCAGAGGGGGACACAGCAGTACACAGCGGGACACAGCGGGACACAGCGGGGGACACAGCGAGGACACAGTGGGACCCAGCGGGACCCAGCGTCGATACAGCGGGGACACAGCGGGACACAGCGGGGTACACAGCTGGGAGCACAACGGGACACAGTGGGGGAAACAGCGAGGAAACAGCAGAACACAGTGTGGGAAACAACGAGGACACAGCGGAACACAGCGGGACACAACTCGACACAGCGGGGAAACAGCAGTAGACACAGTGGGACACAGCTGGGGACACAGCGGGATACCGCGGGGAACACACGGAGGACACAGCGGGACCCAGCAGGACACAGGGTCGATACAGCGGGGACACAGAGGGACACAGTGGGGTACACAGCTGGGGACACAACGGGACACAGCGGGGGACACAGCGAGGACACAGTGGGACACAGCGGGACACAGCAGGAACACTGCGGGAACATACCGGGACAAAGCGGGGTACACAGCGGGACACAGCGGGACACAACTTGGGACACAGCGGGGACACAGCAGGACACAGCGTGGGACACAGCGGGACACAGCGGGACACAGCGGGGGACAAAGCGTGAGACAGCGGGACATAGCGGGGAACACAGCGAGGACACAGGAGGACCCAGCGGGACACAGCGTCGATACAGCAGGGACACAGCATTACACAGCGTGCTACACAGCTGTGGAAACAACGGGACACAGTGGGGGCACAGCGGGACACAGCGGGACACAGTGGGACAAAGCGGGGACAAAGTGTGAGACACAGCAGGGGACAGAGCTGGAGACAGCGGGGGACACAGCGAGGACACAGCGGGACACAGCGGGACACAGCGAGACACAACGGGGGACACAGCGGGACACAGCGTGGACACAGCGTGGACACAGCAGGACCCAGCCGGACACACAGCGGGGACACAGCGGAATACAGCAGGACACAGCAGTGACAGAGGGGGACACAGCGGGACACAGCGGGGGACCCAGCGAGGAAACAGCGGGACACTGCGGGGGACACAGCGGGACACCATGGGACACAATGTGACACAGCGGGACACAGCGGGACACATCGGGGACAGAGCGGGACACAGCGGGGACAGAGCGACACACAGCGGGACACAGCGGCACACAGCGGGGGACACAGCGGGACACAGCTGGGGACACAGCGAGGACACAGCGGGACACAGCGGGGGACACAGCGAGGACACAGCGGGGGACACAGCGGGGGACACAGTGGGACACAGACGGGAACACAGTGAGGACACAGTGGGACCCAGCGGGACACAGCATCGATACAGCGGGGACCCAGCGGGACACAGCGGGACACAGCGGGGACACAGCAGTAGACACAGCGGGACCCAGCGGGGAATACAGTGGGACACAGCGGGGGACACAGGGAGGACACAGCAGGACACAGCGGGGACACAGCGGGGACTCACCAGGGATCACAGCGGGGGACAAAGCGGGACAGCACGGGACACAGCGGGACACAGCGGGACACAGCGGGGACATGCGGGAATATAACAGGACACAGCGGGGTACACAGCGGGACACAGTGGGACACAGCAGGGGACACAGCAGGGGACACAGAAGGACACAGCGAGTCACAGCGGGGATACAGTGGGGGACACAGCTGGGTATAAAGCGGGACACCACGGGACACCATGGGACAGCGCGGGACACAGCGCAGACACAGTGGAGACAGATCGGGGACACAGCGAGGGACACAGCGGGACACAGCAAGGATACAGCGTGACATAGTGGGACACATCGGGGACACAGCGGGGGATACAGCTGGGGACACAGCGGGGAAACAGCAGG
>NW_012312027.1:0-2291 GCF_000151885.1 Dipodomys ordii | reverse complement strand
CACTGCTTTGTCCCACGCTGTGTCCCACTGTGTCCCGCTGTGTCCTCGTTGTGTCCCCGGCTGTGTCCTGCTGTGTTCCCGCTGTGTCCCAAGCTGTGTCCCGCTGTGTGCCCCGCTGTGTCCTGCTGGGTGCCGCTGTGTCCCCGCTGTGTCCCCGCTGTGTCCCCGCTGTGTCCCCACTGTGTCCTCGCTGTGTCCCGCTGTGTCTAATGCTGTGTCCCCACTGTGTCCCGCTGTGTCTCGCTGTGTCCCGCTGTGTCCTCGCTGTGTACCCCGCTGTGTCCCGCTGTGTCCCTGCTGTATCGATGCTGTGTCCCGCTTGGTCCCGCTGTGTCCTCGCTGTGTTCCCCGCTGTGTCCCGCTGTTTACCCCTCTGTGTCCCCCGCTGTGTCCCGCTGTGTCCCGCTGTGTACTGCTGTGTCCCCCGCTGAGTCCCGCTGTGTCCCCGCTGTGTCCCAATGTGTCCTCGCTGTGTCCCGCGCTGGGTTCCGCTGTGTCCCCCCTGTGTCGCCTGCTGTGTCCCGCTGTGTCTGGCTGTGTCCCCCGCTGTGTCCCCCGCTGTGTCCCCCGCAGTGTCAGCGCTGTGTCCCGCTGTGTCCTTGCTGTGTCCCCCGCTGTCTCCCGCTCTGTACCCCTCTGTGTCTCAAGCTTTGTTCCCGCTGTGTCACACTGTGTCCCGGTGTGTCCCGCTGTGCCCCCACTGTGTCCCGTTGTGTTCACAGCTGTGTACCACGCTGTGTAACGCTGTGTCCCTGCTGTATCGACGTTGTGTACCGCTGGGTCCCGCTGTGTCCTCGCTGTGTTCCCCGCTGTGTCCCGCTGTGTCCCCCACTGTGTCCCCCGCTGTGTACTTATGTGTCCCACGCTTTGTCCCCCTGTGTCCCCGCAGTTTCCCCGCTGTGTCCCGCTGTTTCCCACTGTGTTCTGTGGTGTCCCGCTTTGTCCCCCGATGTGTCCCCCGGTGAGTCGCCTCTGTGTTGACCGGTGAGTCGCCGCTGTGTCCCCGCTTTGTCCCGCTGAGTCCTCCATGTGTCCCCCGCTGTGTCCTGCTGTGTCCCCCGCTGTGTCCCGCTGTGTCCACTGCTGGGACCCGGCTGTGTCCCGCTGTGTCCCGCTGTGTCCTCACTGTGTCCCACTCTGTGTTCCGCTGTGTCCTCGCTGTGTCCCCCGCTGTGTCCCGCTGTGTCCCCCGCTGTGCCCTGCAGTGTCCCGCTCTGTCCCGCTGTGTCCTCGCTGTGTCCCTCTGTGTCCCGCTGTGTCCCCCACTGTTTCCCCTGCTGTGTCCGGCTGTGTTCCCCACTGTGTCCCGCTCTGTCCCCCTCTGTGTCCCGCTTTGTCCCCCGCTGTGTCCCACTGTGTCCCCGCAGTGTCACTGCTGTTTCCTGCTGTGTCCTGCTGTGTTCCGTGGTGTCCCTCTTTGTCTCCCGCTGTGTCCCCCGCTGTGTCCCGCTGTGTCTGACTGTGTCCTGCTCTGTCCCCGCTGTGTCCCGCTGTGTCCCACTGCGTCCCGCTGTGTCTCGCTGTGCCCCCACTGTGTCCCGATGTGTCCACAGCTTTGTACCATGCTGTGTAACGCTGTGTCTCCGCTGTATCGACGCTGTGTCCTGCTGGGTCCCGATGTGTCCTCGCTGTGTTCCCCGCTGTGTCCAGCTGTTTCCCCCACTATGTCTCCCACTGTGTCCTCGCTGTGTCCCCCGCTGTGTCCCTCTGTGTCCCGCCGTGTCCCTCTGTGTTCCGCTGTGTCCCGCTGCGGTCCTGCCGTGTCCCGCTGTGTCCCGCTGTGTCCCCCCCTGTTTCCCGCAGTGACCCCGCTGTGTCCCGCTGTGTCCCACTGTGTCCCCTGGTGTCCCGCTTTGTCCCCCGCTGTGTCCCCGGCTGAGTCTCGCTGTGTCCCCACTGTGTCCTCTCTGTGTCCCCCGCTGTGTCCTGCTCTGTTCCCCACTGTGTCTCCCGTTTTGTCCCTGCTGTGCCCCGCTGTGTCCCGCTGTGTCCCGCTGTGTCCCCCACTGTGTCCCGTTGTGTCAACAGCTGTGTACCCCGCGGTGTCCCTGCTGTATCGACGCTGTGTCTCGCTGGGTCCTGCTGTGTCTCTCTCTGTGTTCCCCATTGTGTCCCGCTGTGTCCCTCGCTGTGTCACTCGCTGTGTCCCCCGCTGTGTCCCGCTGTGTCCCGCTGTGTCCCCCGCTGTGTCCTTGCTGTGTCCCCGCTGGGTCCCGCTGGGTCACACAGTGTCCCCCGCTGAGTCCTGTTGTGTCACCGCTTTGTCCCGCTGTGTCCCCGCTCTAGCGAAC
>NW_012312026.1:0-2291 GCF_000151885.1 Dipodomys ordii | reverse complement strand
CATTGTGTCCCGCTGTGTCCCCCGCTGTGTCCCCCGCTGTGTCCCTGCTGTGTCCCTGCTGTGTCCCCGCTGTGTCCCGCTGTGTCCCGCTTTGTCCTCGCTGTGTCCCAAGCTGTGTACCGCTGTGTCCCCCGCTGTGTCCCGCTGTGTCCTGCTGTGTCCCCGCTGTGTCCCACTGTGTCCCCCGCTGTGTCCCGCTGTGTCCCGCTGTGTCCCGCTGTGTCCTGCTGTGTCCACGCTGTGTTCCCGGCTGTGTCCCGCTGTGTACCCCTCTGTGTCCCCCGCTGTGTCCCGCTGTGTCCCCGCTGTGACCCGCTGTGTCCCGCTTTGACCCCTGCTGTGTCCCCACTGTGTACCCCTTCTGTCCCGCTGTGTACCCCGCTGTGTCCAGCTGTGTTCCTGCTGTGTCCCGCTGTGTCCCCTCTCTGTCCCCTGCTGTCCCCCTTAGTGTCTCCCGCTGTGTCCCCTCTCTGTCCCCTGCTGTCCCCCGCTGTGTCTCCCGCTGTGTCCCGCTGTGTCCCGCTGTGTCGCCCGCTTTGTCCCGCTGGGCCCCTGCAGTGTGCCCGCTGTGTCACACTGTGTCACACTGTGTCCCGTGTTGTCCCGCTTTGGCCCCCGCTGTGACCTCGCTGTGTTTCTCACTGTGTCCCGCTGTGTACATTTCTGTGTCCCCCGCTGTGTCCCGCTGTGTACCCCGCTGTGTCCAGCTGGGTCTTCGCTTTGTCCCTCGCTGTCTCCTGCTTTGTCCCACGCTGTGTCCCGCTGTGACCCGCTGTGTCCTCGCTGTGTCCCCCGCTGTGTCCCGCTGTGTCCCCCGCTGTGACCCGCTGTGTCCTGCTGTGTCCCCCACTGTGTCCCTGCTGTCTCCCCGGTGTGTCACACTGTTTCCCGCTGTGTACTGCTGTGTCTCCCGCTGAGTTCCTCTGTGTCCCGCTGTGTCCCAATGTGTCCTCGCTGTGTCACGCTCTGTCCTGCTCTGTCCCCGCTGTGTCCTGCTTTGTCCCGCTGTGTCCCCACTGTGTGCCCGCTGTGTCCCTCTGTGTACCCCGCTGTGTCCGCTGTGTCCCTTCTCTGTCCTCTGCTGTCCCCCGCTGTGTCCCCCGCTGTGACCCGCTGTGTCCCGCTGTGTCCCCCGCTGTGTCCCCACTGTGTGCCCCCTGTGTCCCACTGTGTACCCCGCTGTGTCCACCTGTGTTCCCGCTGTGTCCCGCTGTGACCCGCTGTGTTCCCAGCTGTGTCCCGCTGTGTACCCCTCTGTGTCCCCCTCTGTGTCCCGCTGTGTTCCCCGCTGTGTCCCGCTGTGTCCCGCTGTGTCCCCCGCTGTGTCCCTGCTGTGTCCCCCGCTGAGTCCCGCTGTGTCCCCGCTGTGTCCCGCTGTGTTCCCCATGTGTCCCCCGTTGTGTCCCACTGTGTCCCACTGTGTCCCCCAATGTTTCCCCCGCTGTGTCCGGCTGTGTCCCCCGCTGTGTCCCGCTGTGTCCACTGCTGTGTTCCCCGCTGTGTCCCGCTTTTTCCCCGGCTGTGTCCCGCTGTGTCCTCACTGTGTCCCCCGCTGTATCCCGCTGTGTCCTCGCTGTGTCCCCAGCTGTGTCCCGCTGTGTCCCCCGCTTTGTCCCGCTGTGTCCCACTGTGTCCCCACTGTGTCCCGCTGTGTCCCGCTGTGTCCCCGGTGTGCCCGCTGTGTCCCGCTGTGTACCCCGCTGTGTCCAGCTATGTCACCGCTGTGTCCCGCTGTGTCCCCCACTGTGTGCCGCTGTGTCCCGCTATGTCCCCCGCTGTGTTCCGCTGTTTCCCGCTGTGTCCTCGCTGTGTCCCGTGGTGTCTCACTTTGTCCCCGCTGTGTCCCCAGCTGTGTGCCCACTGTGTCCCGCTGTGTACCCCGCAGTGTCCAGCTGTGTCACTGCTGTGTCCCGCTGTGGCCCATCTCTGTCTCAGCTGTACCCCGCTGTGTCCCCTGCTGTGTTCCTCTGTGTCCCGCTGTGTCCCCCGCTTTGTCCTGCTGTGTCTCTGCAGTGTCCCCGCTGTGTCCCGCTGTGTCACACTGTGTCCCGTGGTGTCCCACTTTGTCCCCCGCTGTGTCCCCCGCTGTGTCCCCCGCTGAGTCCCCTCTGTTTCGACGCTGTGTCCCGCTGTTTCCCGCTGTGTCCTCGCTGTGTTCCCCGCTGTGTCCCGCTGTGTCCCCCGTTGTGTCCACCGCTGTGTCCTTGCTGTGTCCCCCGCTGTGTCCCGCTGTGTCCCCCGCTGTGTCTCGTTGTGTCCGACTGTGTCCCGCTCTGTCCCCACTGTGAGAA
>NW_012312025.1:0-2291 GCF_000151885.1 Dipodomys ordii | reverse complement strand
CAGCGGGGGACACAGCGGGACACAGCGGGACACAGCGGGGGACACAGCCGGACACAGCTGGGACAAAGCGGGGACACAGCGGGACCCAGCAAGACACAGCGGGGGACACAGCGGGACACAGCGGGACACAGCGGGGGACACAGCAGGGACAGAGTGGGACACAGTAGGACACAGCGGGGGACAAAGCGGGAGACAGCGGAGGACACAGCGAGGACACAGCTGGACACAGCGGGGACACAGAGGGGACTCAGCAGGGGACAAAGAGGGGAAAAAGCGGGACACCACGGGACACAGTAGGACACAGCAGGACACAGTGGGGACACTGCGGGACACATCCGGGGGACACAGCGGTGGACAGCGGGGGAAAGAGTAGGGACACAGCGGGACACAGAGGGGACACAGCTGGACACAGATGGGTACACAGCGGGGCACAGCGGACTCACAACAGGGACAGAGCTGGACACAGAGGGACACAGAGGGGACAGAGCGTGACACAGCGGGACACAGCAGGACACAGCAGAGGGCTCAGCGGGACACAGCGGGGGACACAGGGAGGACACAGCTGGACACTGAAGGAGACAGAGCGTGGACACAGCCGGACACAGCGAAACACAGCGTGACACAGTGGGGACACAGCAGGGGACACAGCGGGACACAGCGGGGGACACAGAGGGACACAGCTGGGTACACAGCAGGGACAAAGCGGGACACAGCGGGGGACACAGTGAGGACAAAGCGGGACACAGCGGTGACAAGCGGTACACAGCTGGGGACACTGCGGGACACAGCGGGACACAGCGGGGACACAGCAAGGACACAGCGGGGGGACACAGCGGGACACAGCCGGACACAGCCGGGGACACAGCGGGACACAGCGATAGACACTGCGGGGGACACAGCGGGGAACAAAGAGAGGACACAGCGTGACCCTTCGGGACACAACGTCGATAGAGCGGGGACACAGCGGGACACAGCGGTGACACAACGGGACTCATCAGGGGACACTGCGGGACCCAGCGGGACCCAGCGGGGACACAGCAAGGACACAGCGGGGGACACAGCTGGACACAGCGGGACACAGCGGGGGACACAACGAAGGACACAGCGGGGGACACAGCGGGACACAATGGGGAACACAGAGAGAGACACAGCAGGACCCAGCGAGACACAGCGTCGATACAGCAGGGACACAGCGGGGTACACAGCTGTTGACACAATGGGACACAGTGGGGGACACAGCGGGACACAGCGGGACACAGCGGGGCACAGCAGGGACAAAACGGGAGACACAGTGGGGAACAGAGCAGGACACAGCGCAGGACACAGAGAGGACACAGTGGGGACACAGCGAGACTCAGCCGGGGACACAGCGGGGGACAAAGCAGGACACCACGGGACACAGTGGGACACAGCGGGACACAGCGGAGTCACTGCGGGACACAGTGGGGGACAAAGCGGGACACAGCGGGACACAGCGGGACCGCAGCAGGACACAGCGGGACACAGCGGGACACGGCGGGGGACACAGCGGGACACAGCGGGGGACACAGCGGGACACAGCGGGTCACAGCGGGACACAGCAGGGACACAGAGGGACACAGCGGGGGACACAGCGAGGACACAGTGGGGGACAAAGTGGGGGAAACAGCTGGACACAGCGGGGAACACAGCGAGGACACATCGGGACCCAGCAGGACACAGGGTCGATACAGCGGAGACACAGCGTTACACAGCATGGTACAAAGCTGTGGACACAACGGGACACAGTGGGGGCACAGCAGGACACAGCGGGACGCAGTGGGACACAGCGGGACACAGCGGGACACAGCGGGGTCAGAGCGGGACACAGTCGGACACAGCGGGACACAGCGGGGGACACAGTGGGAGACAAAGAGGGACACCACGGAACACAGCGGGACACAGCAGGAAACAGCAGTGACACTGCGGGGACACAGTGGGACACAGCGGGGGACACAGCGGGACACAGAGGGGGACAGAGCGGGACACAGTGGGGGACACAGCCGGACACAGCAGGGGAAACAGTGGGGGACACAGCGGGACACAGCGGGACACAGCGAGGGCACAGCGGGGCAGAGCGGGACACTGCAGGGCACAGCGGGGGACACAGCGGGACACAGCGGGGGACACAGCGAGGACACAGCGGAACACAGAGTGGGACACAGTGAGGACACAGCGGGACACAGCGGGACACAGCGGGACACAGCCGGGTCCCAGCAGTGGACACAGCGGGACACAGCGGGGGACACAGCGGGACACAGCGGGGGACACAT
>NW_012312024.1:0-2291 GCF_000151885.1 Dipodomys ordii | reverse complement strand
ACCCTGTGTCCCACTGTGTCCCCTGCTGTGTCCCCCGCTGTGTCCTCGCTTTGTCCCCCGCTGTGTCCTACTGTGTCCTCGTTGGGTCCCCCGCTGTGTCCCGCTGTGTCCCCCACTGTGTCCCGCTGTGTCCGACTGTGTCCCGCTCTGTCCCCGCTGTGTCCCGCTGTGTCCCGCTGTGTCCCCTCTGTGTGCCCGCTGTGTCCCGCTGTGTAGCCCGCTGTGTCCAGCTGTGTAACCGAGGTGTCCCGCTGTGGCCCTACTCTGTCTCCGCTCTGTCCCCCGCTTTGTTCCGCTGTGTCCCGCTGTGTCCCCCGCTTTGTCCTACTGTGTCCCCGCTGTGTCCCGCTGTGTCCCGCTGTGTCCCCGCTGTGTGCCTGCTGTGTCCCGCTGTGTCTGCCGCTTTGTCCCGCTGTGTCCCACTGTGTCCCCGCTGTGTCCCGTTGTGTCCCGCTGTGTCCCCGCTGTGTGTCCGCTGTGTCCCTCTGTGTACCCCGCTGTGTCCCGCTGTGTCCCGCTGTGTCACACTGTGTTCCGTGTTGTCCCGCTTTGTCCCCCGCTGTGACCTCGCTTTGTTTCCCGATGTGTCCCGCTGTGTACCACTCTGTGACCCCGCTGTGTCCCGCTCTGTACCCGCTGTGTCCCGCTATGTTCCTGCAGTGTCCCCGCTGTGTCCCGCTGTGTCCTCGCTGTGTTCACCGCTGTGTCCCGTTGTGTCCTCAGCTGTGTACCCTGCTGTGTCCCTCTGTGTCCCCTCTGTATCGACGCTGTGTCCTGCTGGGTCCCGCTGTGTCCTCGATGTGTTCCTCATTGTGTCCCGCTGTGTCCCCCACTGTGCCCTCGCTGTGTACCTGCTGTGTCCCTGCTGTGTACCTGTTCTGTCCCGCTGTGTCCCGCTTTAATCTCGCTGTATCCCAAGCTGTGTACCGCTGTGTCCCCCGCTGTGTCCTGCTGTGTCCTGCTGTGTCCCCGCTTTGTCCCACTGTGTCCCCCGCTGTGTCCCGCTGTGTAACACTGTGTCCCGCTGTGTCCCGGTGTGTCCCACTGTGTCCGCGCTGTGTTCCCGGCTGTGTCCCGCTGTGTACCCCTCTGTGTCCCCCGCTGTGTCCCGCTGTGTCCCCCGCTGTGACCCGCTGTGTCCCGATTTGTCCCCCGCTGTGTCCCCACTGTGTGCCCCCTGTGTCCCGCTGTGTACCCCGCTGTGTCCAGCTGTGTTCCCGCTGTGTCCCGCTGTGTCCCCTCTCTGTCCCCTGCTGTCCCCTTAGTGTCTCCCGCTGTGTCCCCTCTCTCCCCTGCTGTCCCCCGCTGTGTCTCCCGCTGTGTCCCGCTGTGTCCTGCTTTGTCGCCCGCTTTGTCCCGCTGGGCCCCTGCAGTGTCCCCGCTATGTCACACTGTGTCACACTGTGTCCCGTGTTGTCCCGCTTTGGCCCCCGCTGTGTCCCGCTGTGTCTCCGCTGTAACGACGCTGGGTCCTGCTGGGTCCCGCTATGTCCTCCCTATGTTCCCTGCTGTGTCCCGTTGTGTCCCCAGCTGTGTACCTCACTGTGTCCCACTGTGTCCCCGCTGTATCGACGCTGGGTCCCGCTGGGTCCCGCTGGGTCCTCCCTGTGTCCCCCACTGTGTCCCGCTATGTCCACCACTGTGTCCCGCTGTGTCTACTGCTTTGTCGCCGCTGTGTCCCAATGTGTCCTCGCTCTGTCCCCCGCTGTGTACAGCTGTGTCCTTCCTGTGTCCCCCGCTGTGTCCCGCTGTGTCCCGCTGTGTCCCCCGCTGTGGCCCCCGCTATGTCCCGCTGTGTCCACCGCTGTGTCCCGCTCTGTACTTGCTGTGTCCCCCACTGTGTGCCGCTGTGTCCTCGCTGTGTCCCCCGCTGTGTCCCGCTGTGTCCTTTTGTGTCACGCTGTTTCCCCGCTGTGTCCCTGCAGTGTCCTTCTGTGTACCCCGCTGTGTCCAACTTTGTCACCGCTGTGTCTCGTTGTGTCCCATGCTCTGTCCCACACTGTGTCCCACAATGACCCCCGCTGAGTCCCGCTGTGTCCCCCGCTGTGTCCCGCAGTGTCCCCCGCTGAGTCCCCACTGTGTCCCCGCTCTGTCCCATTGTGTCCCCCGCTGTGTCCTGAAGTGTCCCGCTGTGTCCCGCTGTGTCCATGCTGAAACCCGCTCTGTCCCCACTGAATAAACTCTGTATCCCGCTGTGTCCCACTGTGTCCGCGATGTTAACCCCCGAAGTCCCAATGTGTACAAAACTGTAATAACCAACTGAAAGATGCTGTAAAAGCCCGATGCGACCC
>NW_012312023.1:0-2291 GCF_000151885.1 Dipodomys ordii | reverse complement strand
AGCAGAATGAGAAGCACAGAAGGAGAAATTGAAGGAGAAGGAGAATGAGACGGAGAAGCAGAAGGAGAAGTAGGAGAAGCAGAAGAAGAAGCAGGAGAAGCAGAAGCAGAAGAAACAGAAGAAGGAGAAGAGCAGAAGCAGAACCAGACGGAGAAACAGAAGCAAAAGGAGAAGCAGAAGAAGCAGAATTAAAGCAGAAGAAGAAGAAACAGAAGAAGCCCAAGAAGCAGAAGAAGAAGCAGCAGGAGAAGCAGAAGAAGAAGAAGAAGAAGGAGAAGGAGAAAGAGAAGGATTAGGAGTAGGAGAAACAGAAGGATAAGCAGAACCAGAAAGAGATGGAGAAGCAGGAGAAGTAGAAGAAGCAGAAACAGGAGAAGGAGAAGCAGAATGAAAAGCAGAAGAAGGAGAAATTGAAACAGAAGAAGATGCAGAAGGAGAAGCAGAAGCAGTAGTAGAAGCAGAAGAAGGAGAAGCAGAAGGAGAAGCATAAAGAGAAACAGAAGGAGAAGCAGGAGAAGCAGAAGCAGGAGAAGCAGAATCAGAAGAAATAGAAGAAGGAGAAGAAGCAGAAGCAGAAAGAGAAGCAGAAACAGAAGGAGAAGCAGAAAAAGAAGCAGAAGAAGCCGAAGAAGCAAAAGCAGAACCTAAAGCAGAAGGAGAAGCAGGAGAAGCAGAAGAAGCAGAATCTGGAGAAGAAGAAGGAGAACCCGAAGGAGAAGCAGAAGCAGAAAGAGAAGCAAAAGCAGGAGGAGAAGCAGAAGCAGAAGAAACAGAAGAAGCAGAGTCAGTAGAAGAAGAAGCTGAAGATGCAGAACAAGAAAGAGAAGCAGAAGGAATAGCAGAAGAACGAGAAGGAGAAATAGAAGGAGAAGCAGAAGGAGAAGCAGGAAAAGCAGAAGGAACAGAAGCAGACGGAGAAGCAGAAGAAGGAGAAGGAGAAGCCGGAGCAGAAGAAGAAGCAGAAGGAAAAGCACAAGCAGAAGGAGATGCAGAAGGAGAAGCAGGAAATGCAGAAGACGCAGAAGCAGAAGGAGAAGAAGAAGGAGAAGAATCAGAATCAGAAGAAGCAGAAGCAGAAATAGAAAGAGAAGCCGACGAAGAGAAGCTGAACGAGAAGCAGGAGAAGCAGAAGAAGCACAAGCGGGAGAAGCAGAAGAAGAAGAAACAGAAGAAGGAGAAGGAGCAGAAGCAGAAGGAGAAGCAGAAAGAGAAGCAGGAAAAGCAGAAGAAGCAGAAGCAGGAGAAGCAGAAGGAGAAACAGAAGAAAGAGAAGGAGCAGAAGCAGGAGAAGCAGAAGGAAAAGCAGAAAGAGAAGCAGGAAAAGCAGAAGAAGCAGAAGCAGGAGAAGCAGAAGGAGAAAAAACAGGAGAAGGACAAGAAGCAGAAAGAGAAGCAGTAGAAGTAGAAGAGGCAGGAAAAGCAGAAGCAGAAGAAAGAGAAGAAGAAGAAGACGAAGAAGAAGAAGCAGCAGCAGCAGCATAAGGAGAAGCATAAGGAGAAGCATAAGGAGAAGTATAAGGAGAAGCAGTAGAAGGAGAAGAATCAGAAGCAGGAGAAGCTGAAGCAGAAGAAAAAGAATAAGCAAAAGAAGCAGAAGCAGTGAGAGAAGCAGAAGAAGGAGAAGGAGAAGGAGCAGCAGAAGGAGAAGAAGAAGCAGAAAGAGAAGCAGAAACAGAAGGAGAACAAGAAGGAGAAGCAGGAGAATCAGAAGAAGCAGAAAGAGAAGGAGAAGAAGGAGAAGCAGAAGTAGAATCAGAAGAAACAGAAGAAGAAGAAGCAGAAGAAACAGAAGCAAAAGAAACAGAAGAAGGAGAAGAGCAGAAGCAGAAGCAGAAGGAGAAGCAGAAGGAGAAGCAGAAGCAGAAAGAGAATCAAAAGCAGAAGGAGAAGCAGAAGAAACAGAAGAAGTAGAAGCAGTAGCAGGTGTAGCAGAAGCAGAAGGAAAAGCAGAAAAACAGGAAGGAGAAGGAGAAACAGAAGGAGAAGTAGAAGGAGAAGCAGAAAGAGAAGCAGGTAAAGCAGAAGAAGAATAAGCAGAAGGAGAATCAGAAGGAGAAGCAGAAGAAGGAGAAGGAGAAACAGAAACAGAAGAAGATGCAGAAGGAGAAGCAGGAGAAGCAGAAGAAGCAGAAGGAGAAGCAGGAGAAGCAGAAGAAGCAGAATCTGGAGAAGCAGAAGGAGAAGCAGAAACAGAAAGAGAAGCAAAAGCAGAAGGAGAAGCAGAAGAAACAGAAGAAGCAGAGGCAGTAGCAGAAGAAGCAGAAGATTCAGAAGCAGAAGGAGAAGCAGAA
>NW_012312022.1:0-2292 GCF_000151885.1 Dipodomys ordii | reverse complement strand
TACAGCGGGGGACAGAGCTGGACACAGCGGGACACATCAGGGACTCATCGGGACACAGCGGGTACACTGCGAAGACACAGCGGGGACACAGCGGGGGACACAGAGGGACACAGTGGGGGACATAGCGGGGACACAGCGGGGGACAAAGAGGGGACACAGGTTGGAAATAGCGGGACACAGCGAGAACACAGTGGGGGACACAGCTGGACACAGCGGGACACAGCGGGGACACTGAGAGACACAGCAGGGGACACAGCGGGGGACACAGCAGGGGACAGTGGGGACACACCGGGGGACAATGGGGACAAAGCGGAGGACACAGCGGGGGACACATCGGGACACAGCAGGGGACAAGCGAGGACACAGCGGGACACAGCGGGGACACAGCGGGGACACAGCGGTGGACACAGAGAGACACAAAGGGGGACAGAGCGGAACACATCTGGACACAGTGGGGGACACAGCGGGGACACAGCGGGGACAAAGAGGGAGACAAAACGTGGGACAGAGAGGGACACAGTTGGACACAGCGGGACACAGCAGGGGACACAGCGGGGATACAGAGGGGGACACAGCTGGACACAGCGGGACACAGCAGGGACTCAGCGGGACACAGCGGGTACACTGCGGTGACACAGCGGGACACAGCGGGGACACAGCGGGACACAGCGGGGATACAGGGGGGACCCAGAGGGACACAGCGGAGAACACAGAGGGACACATCGGGACACAGCGGGGGACAGAGGAGACACAGCGGGACACAGCGGGGCACAGCAGGGGACAGCGGGGACACACCAGGGGACAACAGGGACACAGCGGGGACACAGAGGGGGACACAGCGGGGACACAGCGGGACACAGAAGGGGACACAGCGGGGGACACAGCCGGACACAGCGGGGACAGGGCGGGGGCCTCATTGGGGGACACTACGGGACACAGTGGGGGAAACAGGGGGGACACAGCGGGACAGAGCGGGGGACAAAGTGGGGGACACAGCGGGACACAGCGGAACACAGCGGGGACACAGCAGGGGACAGCAGGGACACAGCGGGGGACAAGGGGAACACAGCGGGACACAACGGGGGACAGAGCGAAGGACACAGCGGGGGACACAGCGGGATACAGCAGGGGACAAGCGAGGACACAGTGGGACACAGCAGGACACAGCGGGGACACAGCGGTGGACACAGAAAGACACAAAGCAGGAAACAGCGGGACACAGCGGGACACAGCGGGGGACACAGCGAGGACACAGTAGGACACAGCGAGGACACAGCGAGGACACAGTAGGGACACAGCGGAGAACAAAGCGGGAACACAGCGTGACACAGCGGGACACAGCAGGTACACAGCGGGAAACAGCGGGGGACACAGCGGGACACAGCGGGGGACACAACGAGGACACAGCGGTGTCACAGTGGGGGACACAGGGAGACATAGCGGGACACAGCGGGACACAGCGGGGGACACAGCAGGGGACAGCAAGGACACACCGGGGGACAAGGGGGACACAGCGAGACACAGCGGGGGACAGAGCAGGGAACACAACAGGACACAGCAGGGGCCAAGCGAGGACACAGCGGGACACAGCGGGGACACAGCGGGGACACAGCGGGGGACACAGCGGGATAGAGCGGGGACACAGAGGGGCACACAGGGGCACTCAGAGGGACACAGAGGGCGACACAGCGGGACACAGCGGGGGATACAGCGGGGACACAGCGGGACACAGTGGCGGACACAGCGACACACAGCGGGATATAGCGGGGGACACAGCGGGACACAGCGGGGGACACAGCAAGGGAAAGAGCGGGATACAGCAGGGACACAGGGGGACACAGCGGGAGACACAGCGGGACACACCGGGAGACACAGTGGGGGGACAGCGGGGACAAAGCGGGACACAGCGGGGGACACTACAGGGACACAGAGGGGACACAGCGGGACACAGCGGGAACACAGCAGGGACACAGCGGGACAGAGTGGAGACACAGCGGGACACAGCGGGGACACAGCGGGTATACAGCGGGACACAGCGTGGGACACAGGAGGACACAGCGGGATACAGTGAGGACACAGCGGGACACAGCGGGACATAGCAGGGACACAGCGGGGACACAGTGGGGGACACAGCGGGGACACAGCGGGACACAGCGGGACACAGCGAGGACACAGCGGGGACACAGCGGGACACAGCGGGACACAGCGGGGACACAGCGGGGACAAAGCGGGGGACACAGCAAGGACACAGCGGGACATAATGGGTACACAGCGGGGGACACAGCGGAGTGA
>NW_012312021.1:0-2292 GCF_000151885.1 Dipodomys ordii | reverse complement strand
TACACAGCAGGGGACACAGCGGGACACAGCGGGACACAGCGGGGGACACAGTGGGAGACACTGCGGGACACAGCGGGGGACACAGCGAGGACACATTGGGACACAGCGGGGAAACAGCCGGACTCAGCGGGGGACACAGCGGGTGACAAAGCCGGACACCACGGGACACAGTGTGACACAGCAAGACACAGCGGGGACACTGCATGGACACAGGAGAACACACCCAGGGACACAGCAGGACACAGCAGGACACAGCGGGGGACACAGCGGGGACACAGTTGGACACAGCGGTGTACTCAGCGGGACAGAGCGGGCGCACAGCGGGGACACAGCGGGATACAGCGGGACAAAGCGGGACACAGCGGGGGACAGAGCGATGACACAGCGGGACACAGCGGGACATAGGGGGACTCAGCAGGGTCACAGTGGGACACAACAGGACACAGCGGGACACAGCGTGACACAGCAGGGACACAGCAGGGACACAGCGAGGGACACAGCGGGACAAAACGGGACACAGCATGGGACACAGCAGGACACAGCGGGGGACACAGCGGGGGACACAGCGGGACACAACAGGGACCACAGCGAGGACACAGCGGGACCCAGCGGGGACAAAGCTGGACAAAGTGGGGTATACACAGCCAGACACACCGGGGGGACACAGCGGGGACACACCGGGACACTGAGGGTCACATCAGGGACACAGCGGGCCAAAGCGGGACACATCAGGACACAGCGGGGGACACAGCGGGACACAGCGGGGGACACAGCGAGGACACAGCGGGACACAGCGGGGGAAAAAGCGGGACACAGCGGGGACACAGCGGGACACAGCGGTGGACACAGCGAGGACACAGCGGGACCCAGCGGGACACAGCGTCGATACAGCGGGGTCAGAGTGGGCCACAGCGGGGTACACGGCTGGGGACACAACGGGACACATCGGGGGACACAGCAAGTACTCAGCGGAACACAGCGTGGGACACAGTGAGGACACAGGGGGACACAGCGGGACACAGCTGGACACAGCAGGAACACAGCAGTAGACACAGCGGGACACAGCAGGACACAGCGTCCATACAGCGGGGACACAGTGTTACACAGTGTGGTACCCAGCTGTGGACACAACGGGACAGAGTGGGGGCACAGCGAGACACAGCGGGACACAGCGAGGACACAGCGGGACACATTGGTGACACAGCGGGGGACACAGCAGGACACAGCAGCGGACACAGCGGGGGACACAGCAGGACACAGCGCGACACAGCGGGGGACACGATGGGGACACAGCGGGACACAGCGGGGGACACAGCGAGGACACAGCGGAACATAGCAGGGGACACAGAGAGGACACAGCGGGACACAGCGAGACACAGCGGGACACAGCGTGGACACAGCAGTACACACAGCGGGACATAGCGGGGGACACAGCTGGGGACACAACGGGACACAGCTGGGGACACAGCGAGGACAGAGCGGGAAACAGCGGGACACAGCAGGGACACAGCGTCGATACAGCGGGGACACAGCGAGACACAGCGGGGAACACAGGAAGGAAACAGCGGGTCCCAGTGGGACACAGAGTCGATACAGCGGGACACAACGGGGTACACAGCTAGGAACACAACGGGACACAGCGGGGGACACAGCGAGGACACAGCGGGACACAGCGGGACACAGCGGGGACACAGCGGGACCCAGCGGGAGACCCAGCGAGGACACAGCAGGACACAGCGGGGGACACAGGGTGACACAGCGGGGAACACAGCGGGGGACACAGCAGGACACAGCGGGGAACACAGAGAGGACACAGCGTGGACACAGCGGGACACAGCGTCGATACAGCGGGCACACAGAGTTACAGAGCGTGGTACACAGCGGAGGACACAGTGGGACACAGTGGGCTACCCAGTGAGGACACAGCGGGAACAACAGGGGACACAACGAGGACACAGCGGGGGACACAGCGGGGGACACAGAGGGACACAGTGGGGAACACAGCGAGGACACAGCGGGACACAGCGGGACACAGCATCGATACAGCGGAGACGCAGCGTTACACAGCGTGGTACACACTGTGGACACAACGGGACACAGTGGTGGCACAGCCGGACACAGCGGAACACAGTGGGACACAGCGGGGACAAAGTGTGAGACACAGCGGGGGCAGAGAGGGAGACAGCAGGGGACACAGCGAGGAAACAGCGGGACACAGCGGTGACCCAGCGGGGACTCAGCGGGGGACACAGTGGGACACAGCGGGGGACACAGCGGGACACAGCGGGGGAC
>NW_012312020.1:0-2292 GCF_000151885.1 Dipodomys ordii | reverse complement strand
GCAAACAGCGGGACACAGTGGGACACAGCGTTGACAAAGCGTGAGACACATGTCTGGGGGACAGAGCAGGGGACACAGCGAAGACACAGCGTGACGCAGCGGTGACACAGAGGGGACTCAGCGGGGGACACAGCGGGGGACACTGCGGGACACAGCGGGGGACACAGTGGAACACAGCGGGGGACACAGCGGGACACAGCGGGGGACATAGCGGTGGACACAGCGGGACACAGTGGGGGACACATCGGGGACACAGCGGGGACACAGCGGGACACAGAGGCGGACACAGCAGGGGACACAGCGGGACACAGCGGGGAAACATCGGGACACAGAGGGGGCACAGCGGGGACACAGCGGGGACAGATCCGGACACAGCGGGACATAGGGGGACACAGCGGGGACACAGCGGGACACAGTGCAGACACAGTGGTACACAATGGGGGACACAGCGGGGACACAGCAGGACACAGAGGGGCACAGAGGGGGACAGAGCAGGGACAAGCAGGACACAGCAGGGGACACACCGGGGGACACAGCCAGACACAGTGGGATCACAGCGGGACACAGCGGGGACACAGCAGGGACACAGCGGGACACAGCGGGACACAGTAGGGCCACAGCGCGGGACAGAGTGGAGAACACAGAGAACACAGAGGGACACAGCAGGGACACAGCAGGGGACACAGCGGGGACACAACGGGACACAGAAGGACACAGCGGGACACAGCAGGACACAGCGGGGGACAGAGCGGGACACAGCGGAGTACACAGTGGGGGACACAGCGGGACACAGCGGGGGACACAGCGGGGGACACAGCGGGAGACACAGCGGGGACACAGCACGACACAGCGTGGACACAGAGGTGACTTACGGCGTGACAGAGCTGGAGACAAAGCGGTACACCACGGGACACAGCAGGACACAGCGGGGGACACAGCAGGGACACAACGAGGACAAAGCAGGACACAGCGTGGAACAACGCGGGACACCACGGGACACAGCAGGACACAGAGGGACACAGCGGGACACAGCGGGACACAGCGGGACACAGCGGGGACACAGCGGGGCACACAGCGGGACACAGCGGGGGACAGCGGGGACAAAGCGGGACACAGCGGGGGACACAGCGGGATACAGGGGGACTCACCTGTTGACACAGCTGGAGACAAAGCGAGAAACCACGGGACACTGGGGGATACAGCGGGACAAAGCGGTGACACAGAGAGGACAAAGCGGGACACAGCAGGGACATAGCGGGACACAGTGGGACACAGCGGGGACACAGCCTGACACAGCAGGGACACAGAGGGACACAGCGGGACACAGCGGGACACAGCGGGACACAGCAGGACACAGCGGGGGACACAGCGGGACACAGGGGTACTCACCGGGTGACACAGCTGGAGACAAAGCGAGACACCACGGGACACTGGGGGACACAGCGGGACACAGCGGTGACACAGCGAGGACAAAGCAGGACACAGCGGGGACATAGTGGGACACAGTGGGACACAGCGGGGACACAGGGGGACACAGCCTGTCACAGCGGGGACACAGCAGGGACACAGCAGGGGACACAGCGGGGATACAACGGGACACAGAGGGACACAGTGGGACACAGCGGGACACAGCAGGACACAGCGGGGGACACACCGGGACACAGCGGAGGCCACAGTGGGGGACACAGCGGGACACAGCGGGGAACACAGCTGGGGACACAGAGGGAGACACAGCAGGGACACAGTGCGACACAGCGGGGACACAGAAGGGACTTACTGGGTGACACAGCTGGAGACAAAGCGGGACACCACGGGAAACAGCAGGACACAGCGGGGGACACAGCAGGGACACAGCGAGGACAAAGCAGGACACACGGGGCAACATCGTGGGACACCACGGGTCACAGCAGCACACAGAGGGACACAGCGGGGACACAGCGAGGACAAAGCGGGACGCAGAGGGGACATAGCGGGACACAGCGTGGACACAGAGGGACACAGCAGGGACACAGTGGGGGACACAGCGAGGACACAGCGTTACACAGCGGAGGACACAGCGGGACACAGCCGGACACAGCGAGGGACACAGCTGGACACAGCAGGACACAGCGGTGACACAGCAAGGGACAGTGGGGACAAAACTGGAGACAGCGGGGACACAGGGGGGACACAGCTGGACATTGAGGGGGACAGAGGGGGACACAGCGGGGGACACATCGGGGGACACAGAAGCAAACAGCGGCAAATAGCAGGACATTGCGGGGGACACTGGGGGGACATAGCGGGACATGA
>NW_012312019.1:0-2292 GCF_000151885.1 Dipodomys ordii | reverse complement strand
CACCGGGGGCCAAAGCGGGACAACACGGGACACAGTGTGACACAGTGGGACACAGCGGGGACACTGCAGGGGCACAGCGGGACAAAGCGCGCGACACAGCGGGACACAGCGGGACACAGCGGGAGACACAGCGGGGGACAGCAGGGGACAGAGAGGGGACACAGCGGGAGACAAAAAGGGGGACAGCAGGGGACAGAGAGGGGACACAGCGGGACTCAGCGGGGACACAGCTGGACACAGTGGGGTACACAGCGGGACACAGGGGGCACACAGTGGGGACACAGCGGGGGACAAAGCGGGACACAGCGGGTCACAGCGGGGGACACAGCGGGACACAGCGGGGGACACAGAGGGGTACACAGCGGGACACAGCCGGGAACACAGCGCGGACACAGTGGGACACACCGGGACACAGCGGGACACAGCGGTACACAGCGGGACACAGCAGGGGACACAGTGGGACAAAGCGGGGACACAGCAGGACACAGCAGGACACAGCGGGGTACACAGCGGTACACAGCTTGGGACACAGCGAGGACAAAGCGGGACACAGCGGGACAGAGCGGGGACACAGCAGGGACACAGCAGGTACACAGCGAGGGACACAGCGGGGGACACAGCGGCACACAACGAGGAACACATCGAGGACACAGCGGGACCCAGCAGGACACTGCGTCGATACAGAGGGGACACAGAGGGACACAGCGGGGTACACAGCTGAGGACACAACGGGACACAGCGGTGGACACAG
Source organism: Dipodomys ordii (assembly GCF_000151885.1). NCBI lineage: Eukaryota > Metazoa > Chordata > Mammalia > Rodentia > Heteromyidae > Dipodomys > Dipodomys ordii. Next base: position 1,541 of record NW_012312019.1, on the reverse strand, counting down.
CGAGGACACAGCGGGACACAGCGGGGACACTGCGGGAACATAGCGGGACACAGCGGGTACAGAGCGGGACACAGCGGGGTCACAGAGTGGTACACAGCAGGACACATCGGGAAACAAAGCGAGGTCACAGCGGGGGACAAAGCGGGACAACACGGAACACAGTGTGACACAGCGGGACACAGCGGGACACAGCGGGGACACTGCAGGGGCACAGCGAGACAAAGCGGGCGACACAGCGAGACACAGCGGGGGACACAGCGGGGGTCAGCAGGGGACAGAGAGGGGACACAGAGGGACACAGCGGGGGACACAGAGGGGTACACAGCGGGACACAGCCGGAAACACAGCGCGGACACAGCGGGACACAACGAGGAACACAGCGAGGACACAGCGGGACCCAGCAGGACACAGCGTCGATACAGTGGGGACACAGCAGGACACAGCGGGGTACACAGCTGGGGACACAAAGGGACACAGCGGGGGACACAGCGAGGACAAGCGGGACACAGCGGGACACAGCGAGGACACTGCGGGAACATAGCGGGACACAGCGGGGTACACAGAGGGACACAGCGGGACACAGCTTGGGATACCCGGAGGACACAACTGGACACAGTGGGGGAAACAGCGAGGACACAGCGGTACAGTGGGGTGCGGGATACAGCGGGGGACACAGCGGGAGACAGCGGGGGAAACAGCGAGGACACAGCGGGACACAGTTGCGACACAGAGGGGACTCAGTGGGGGACACAGCGGGGGACAAAGCAGGACACCACGGGACAGTGTGACACAGCGGGACACAGCGGGGACACTGCACGGACACAGCGGTACAAAGCGGGGGACACAGCGGGGACTCAGCGGGGGACACAGCGGGGGACAAAGCGGGATACCACGGAACACAGCGGGTCACAGCGGGAAACAGCGGTGACCCTGTGGGGACACAGCGGGACCCAGTGGGGGACACAGCGGGACACAGCGGGGACTCACCTGGGGACACAGCGAAGGACAAACTGGGACACCACGGGACACAGTGGGACACAGCGGGACACAGCGGGGACACTGCGGGAACATAGCGGGACAGAGCGGGGGATACAGGGGGACACAGCGGGACACAGCAGGGACAGAGCGGGACACAGCGGGACACAGCGGGGACACTGCTGGAACATAGCGGGACACAGCGGGGTACACAGCAGGACACAGCAGTGGACACAGCGGGAACACAGCTGGACACAGCGGGGTACACAGTGGGACACAGGGGGCACACAGTGGGGACACAGCGGGGGACACAGCGGGACACAGCGGGTCACAGCGGGGGACACAGCGGGGGACACAGCGGGGGACAGCAGAGGACAGAGAGGGGACACAGCGGACACAGCGGGGTACACAGAGGGACACAGCGGGCACACAGTGGGGACACAGCGGGACAAAGCAGGACACAGCGGGGACAGAGCAGGACAGAGCGTGACACAGCGAGGACACATTGGGACACAGCGGGACACAGAGGAACTCAGCGGGAGACACAGCAGTACACAGCGGGAAAC
>NW_012312018.1:0-2292 GCF_000151885.1 Dipodomys ordii | reverse complement strand
GAAGCAGAGAAGAGAAGAAGAAGAAGACGAAGAAGAAGAAGAAGAAGCAGCAGCATAAGGAGAAGCATAAGGAGAAGCATAAGGAGAAGTATAAGGAGAAGCAGTAGAAGCAGAAGAAGCAGAAGCAGGAGAAGCTGAAGCAGAAGAAAAAGAATAAACAAAAGAAGCAGAAGCAGAAGCAGTGAGAGAAGCAGAAGAAGGAGAAAGAGAAGGAGGAGCAGAAGGAGAAGCAGAAGCAGAAAGAGAAGCAGAAACAGAAGGAGAACAAGAAGGAGAAGCAGGAGAACCAGAAGAAGCAGAAAGAGAAGGAGAAGAAGGAGAAGCAGAAGTAGAATCAGAAGAAACAGAAGAAGAAAAAGAAGAAACAGAAGCAAAAGAAACAGAAGAAGGAGAAGAGCAGAAACAGAAGCAGAAGGAGAAGCAGAAGCAGAAGGAGAAGCAGAACGAGAAGCAGGAGAAGCAGAAGAAGCAGGAGAAGCAGAAGCAGAAGAAACAGGAGAAGCCGAAGAAGCAGAAGCAGAATCTGAAGCAGAAGGAGAAACAGAAGAAGCACAATCTGAAGCAGAAGCAGAAGAAACAGAAATAGTAGAATAAGCAGAAGCAGAAGCACCAGGACAAGCAGAAGAACAAGAAGGAGAAGGCGAAAAAGAAGGATTAGGAGTAGGAGAAGCAAAAGGATAAGCTGAAGCAGAAAGAGACGCAGAAGGAGAAGCAGCACGAGAAGTAGGAGAAGCAGGAGAAGCAGAAGCAAGAGAAGCAGAAGAAACAGAAGACGCAGAAGCAGAATGAGAAACAGAAGGAGAAATTGAAGCAGAAGGAGAAGGAGAAGCAGAAGGAGAAGCTGAAGAAGGAGAAGGAGAAGCAGAAAGAGAAGCAGAAAGAGAAGCACAACGAGAAGCAGGAGAAGCAGAAGCAGGAGAAGCAGAAGCAGAAGAAACATAAGAAGGAGAAGAAGAAGAAGGAGAAGCAGAAACAGAAGGAAAAGCAGAAATAGAAGCAGGAGCAGCAGAAGAAGCAGCAGCAGGAGAAGCAGAAGCAGAAGAAGCCGAAGCAGAACCTGAAGCATAAGGAGATACAGGAGAAGCAGAAGAAGCAGAATCTGGAGAATCAGAAGGAGAAGCAGAAGCAGAAAGAGAAGCAAAAGCAAAAGGAGAAGCATAAGGAGAAGCAGAAGAAATAGAAGAAGCAGAGACAGTAGCAGAAGATGTAGAAGCAGAAGGAGAAGCAGAAGGAAAAGCAGAAGAACGAAAAGGAGAAGGAGAAACAGAAGGAGAAGCAGAAAGAGAAGCAGAAGAAGGAGCAGGAGAAGGAAAAGCAGCAGGAGAAGCAGAAAGAGCAGCAGAAGGAGAAGCAGGAGATGCAGAAACAGGAGAAGCAGAAGCAGAAGAAACAGGAGAAGGACAAGAAGCAGAAGCAGAAGGAGAAGCAGAAACAGGAGGAGAAGCAGAAAGAGAAGGAGGGAAAGCAGAAGAAGCAGAAGCAGGAGAAGAAGAAGAATAAGAATGCGAAGACGCAGAAGCAGAACCTGAAGCAGAAGGGGAAGCAGGAGAAGCAGAAGAAGCAGAATCTGGAGAAGCAGAAGGAGAAGCAGAAGCAGAAAGAGAAGCAAAAGCAAAAGGAGAAGCAGAAGAAACAGAAGAAGCAGAGGCAGTAGCAGAAGAAGCAGAATATGCAGAAGCAGAAGGAGAAGCAGAAGGAAAAGCAGAAGAACGAGAAGGAGAAGGAGAAGGAGAAACAGGAGAAGCAGAAAGAGAAGCAGAAGAAGGAGCAGGAGAAGGAAAAGCAGCAGCAGAAGCAGAAAGAGCAGCAGAAGGAGAAGCAGGAGATTCAGAAACAGGAGAAGCAGAAGCAGAAGAAACAGGAGAAGGACAAGAAGCAGAAGCAGAAGGAGAAGCAGAAACAGAAGGAGAAGCAGAAAGAGAAGGAGGGGAAGCAGAAGAAGCAGAAGCAGGAGAGGCAGAAGCTTAAGAATCCGAAGAAGCAGAAGCAGAACCTGAAGCAGAAGGAGAAGCAGAAGAAGCAGAATCTGGAGAAGCAGAATGAGAAGCAGAAGGAGAAGCAGAAAGAGAATCAAAAGCAGAAGGAGAAGCAGAAGAAACAGAAGAAGTAGAAGCAGTAACAGTTGTAGCAGAAGCAGAAGAAGCAGAAGGAAAAGCAGAAGATCAAGAAAGAGAAAGAGAAACAGAAGGAGAAGCAGAAGGAGAAGCAGAAAGAGAAGCAGTAAAGCAGAAGAAGAGAAGCAGATGAGAATCAGAAGGAGAAGCAGAGAAGGAGAAGAGAAGCAGAAGCAGA
>NW_012312017.1:0-2292 GCF_000151885.1 Dipodomys ordii | reverse complement strand
GTGCGAACCAGCGGGTACACAGGGGGACACAGTGGGCGACACAGAGGGACACAGCGGGACACAGCGGGACAGAGCGGGGACAAAGCGGGGGACACAGTGGAGCACACAGCGTTAAACAGCGGGGGACACAGCGGGACTCAGCTGGGGACACATCAAAGGACACAGCGGGTGACAGAGCGGGGGAAACAGCGGGAAACAGTGGGGGACACAGCGAGGACACAGCAGTACACAGCGGGATAGACAGAGGCAGACACAGCGGCACACATTGGGACACAGCGGGGACACAGCGGGACACAGCGGGACCCAGCGGGGACACAGCGGGGGACACAGAGGCGGACACAGCAGAACACAGCGGGACACAGGGCGACACAGCGGGACACAGCGGGGACAAAGTGAGGACACAGTGGGACACAGCGGGGAACACAGCAGGGGAAACAACAGCGGGACATAGCGGGGGACACAGCATGGACACAGCAAGTCACAGCGGGGAAATAGTGGGGGACACAGCGGGGGACACAGCAGGATACAGAAGGACACAGCGAGGACACAGCGGGACACAGGAGGACACAGCGGGGACACAGCGGGGAGACAGCGGGGGACACAGTGGGACAAAGCGGGGACACAGAGGGACTCAGCGGTTACACAGCGAGGACACACCAGGGACACAGCGGAACACAGTGGAGACAAAGCGGGGACACAATGAGACACAGCGAGGACACAGCGGGACACAGCGGTGGACACAGCGGGGGACAGCGGTGACACACCGGCGCACAGCGGGGACTCAGCAGGACACAGCGGGACACAGCGGGGGACACAGCGGGGCGCAGCGGGGACACACATGCAGACAGCGGGGTCACAATGGGACACGGCGGGGGACATCGGGCACACAGCGGGACACAGTGGGACACAGCAGGGACACAGCAGGGACACAGGGGGTCACAGCGGCGACACAGTGTGGGACACAGCGAGGACACAGCGGGACACATATGGATACACAGAGAGGACACAGCGTGACACATGTGGACACAGCGGGACACAGCGGGGGACACAGAGAGGACACAGAGGGACACAAATGGGGACACAGGAAGGACACAGCTGGACACAGCGGGGGACACAGCCGGGGACACAGCGGGACACAGCAGGGGACCCAGCGGGGACACAGCGGGACACAGTGGGGACACAGCGGGACACAGCGGGACACATTAGGCGACACAGCAGGACACTGCGGGGAACGAAGCGGGACACAACGGGGAACACAGCAGGGGACACAGAGCCGCACACAGCGGGAGAGACAGTAGGGACACAGCGGGGACACAGCGGGATATCGCGGGGACAAAGCGAGGACAGAGGGGGACACAGGTACACAGCGAGGGACACAGCGGGGTACAGTGGGGACAAACCGGGGAACAGCGGGGACACAGCTGGGACACAGCGAGGACACATCGAGACACAGCAAGTACACAGTGGGACACAGCGGGACACAGAGGGATACACAGCGAGGACACAGCGTGACACATGGGGACACAGCAGGACACAATGGCGGACCCAGCGAGGACACAGCGGGACACAAATGGGGACACAGCAAGGACACAGCAGGACATAGCTTGAAAGAACAGGACACAGTGGGGGACACAGCCGAGGACACAGCGGGACACAGCAGGGGACACAGCGGGGACACAGCGGGACACAGTGGGGACACAGCGGGACACAGCGGGACACATCGGGCGACACAGCAGGACACTGCGGGGTACACAGCGGGACACAAAGGGACACAGCAGGGACACAGCGGGGGACACAGCGGGACACAGCCTCGGACACAGCGTGGACACAGCGAGACACAGCAGTGACAAAGCGGTGACACAGTGGGACACATCGGGACACAGCGGGACACTTCGGGGACACAGCGGGGACAGAGGGGACACACTGGTGGACAACGGGGACACAGCATGACAGCACGGGGGTCACAGTGGGAAACAGCAGAGAAACAGGGGGACACAGGGGGCGACACAGAGGGACACAGCGGGACACAGCGGGACAGAGTGGGGACACAGCAGGGACAAAGCGGGGGACACAGTGGGGGACACAGCGGTAAACAGCGGGGGACACAGCGGGACTCAGCTGGGGACACATCAAAGATCACAGCGTGTGACACAGCGGGGAAAAAAGCGGGAAACAGCGGGGAACACAGCGAGGACACAGCAGGACAGGGCGGGGGTCATCTTTGGGAAACAGCGGAGACACAGGTGACACAGGGGTGACACAGAGGGACAGAGCGGTACACAGCGGGGACAC
>NW_012312016.1:0-2292 GCF_000151885.1 Dipodomys ordii | reverse complement strand
TCATTCCCTCGCTGTGTCCCGCTGTGTCCTCGCTGTGTCCCCCGCTGAGTCGCGTGTTTCCCGCTGTGTCCTCGCTTTGTCCCACGCTGTGTTCCGCTGTGTCCTCGCTGTGTCCCCCGATGTGTCCCGCTGTGTCCCTGCTGTGTCCCAATGTGTCCTCGCTGTGTCCCCCGCTGTGTACTGCTGTGTCCCCACTGTGTCCCCCGCTGTGTCCCGCTGTGTACCCGGGTGTGTCCTGCTATGTTTCCACACTGTCTCCCCCTTGTCCACCAATGTGTCCTGCTGTTTCCAGTGGTGCCCCGCTTTGTCCCCTGCTGTGTCCCCCGGTGAGTCCCCGATGTGTCCCCACTGTGTCCCGCTGTGTCCTCCCTGTGTCCCCTGTGTGTCCCTGCTGTTTCCCCGCTGTGTCCCGCTGAGTCCCGCTGTGTACTGCTGTGTCCCCCGCTGAGTCCCGCTGTGTCCCCGCTGTGTCCCAATGGGTCCTCGCTGTGTCCCCCACTGTGTCCCGCTGTGTCCCCCCTTTATCCCACGCTGTGTCCCGCTGTGGCCCCCGCTGTGTCCCCCGCTGTTTCCCGCTGTGTCCTGCTGTGTACCCTGCTGTGTCTTGCTAAGTTCCCACAGTATCCCCGCTGTGTCCCGCTGTGTCCCGTGCTGTCCCGCTTTGCCCCCGCTGTTTTCCCCGGTGAGTCCCCACTGTGTCCCCGCTGTGTCCCGCTGTGTCCTCCCTGTGTCCTCCGCTGTGTCCCGCTTTGTTCCCCGTTGGGTCCCGCTGTGTCTACTGCTGTGTCCCCGCTGTGTCCCGCTGTGTCCCCACTGTGTACCCGCTGTGTCCCGCTATGTACTCCGTTGTGCCCAGCTGGGTCACCGCTGTGTCCCGCTGTGTCCCCTCTCTGTCTCCGCTGTCCCCCGCTGTGTCCCCCGCTGTGTCCCGCTGTGTCCCGCTGTGTCCCCTGCTTTGTCCCGCTGTGTCCCCACAATGTCCCCGCTGTGTCCCACTGTGTCACACTGTGTCCCATGGTGTCCCGCTTTGTTCCCCGCTGTGTCCCAAGCCTATTCCCGTCTGTGTCACCTCTGTTTCCCGCTGTGTCCCGCTGTGTTTCGTGGTGTCCCGCTTTGTCCCCTGCTCTGTCCCCCGCTGAATCCCCGCTGTGTCACCACTATGTCCCGCTGTGTCCTCGCTGTGTCCCCCGCTGTCTCCCTCTCTGTCCCCCGCTGTGTCTCACGCTTTGTCCCCGCTGTGTCACACTGTGTCCCGCTGTGTCCCGCTGTGCCCCCACTGTGTCCCATTGTATCCACAGCTGTTTACCACGCTGTGTAACGCTGTGTACCCGCTTTATCGACGCTGTGCCCGCTGGGTCCCGCTGTGTCCTCGCTGTGTTCCCCGCTGTGTCCCGCTGTGTCCTCTCTGTGTCCCCCGGTGTGTCCTTGCTGTGTCCCCCGCTGTGTCCCGCTGTGTCCTCGCTGGGTCCAACACTGTGTCCCGCTGTGTCCCCCGCTGTGTCCTGCTGTGTCACCTCTGTGTCCCGCTCTGTCCTTGCTGTGTCCCGCTGTGTCCCCTCTGTGTGCCCGCTGTGACCCGCTGTGTACTCCGTTGTGTCCAGCAGTGTCACCGCTGTGTCTCGCTGTGTCCCCTCTCTGTCTCCACAGTCCCCCGCTGTGTCCCCCGCTGTGTCCCGCTGTGAACCACTGCGTCCCCCGCTCTGTCCCAATGTGTCCCGCTGTGTCTACTGCTGTGTCCCCGCTGTGTCGCGCTGTGTCTCGCTGTGTCCCGCTGTGTCCTCGCTGTGTCCCACGCTGTGGTCTTCTGTGTCCTCGCTGTGTCCCCCGCTGTGTCCTGTTGTGTCACCAGCTGTGTACCCCACTGTGTCCCGCTGTGTCCCCGCTGTATCGACGCTGTGTCCCGCTGGGTCCTGCTGTGTCCTCGCAGTGTTCCCCGCTGCGTCCCGCTGTGTACCCCTCTGTATCCCCCGCTGTGTCCCGCTGTGTCCCGCTGTGTACTGCTGTGTTCCCCGCTGAGTCCCGCTGTGTCCCCGCTGTGTCCCATTGTGTCCTTGCTATGTCCCCCGCTATGTCCCGCTGTGTCCCCCCTCTGTCCCCCGATGTGTCCCGCTGTCCCGCTGTGCCCCCCGCTGTGTCCCCCGCTGTGTCCCGCTGTGTCCCCCGCTGTGTCCCACTGTGTCCTTGCTGTGTCCTCCGCTGTGTCCCGCTGTGTCCCCACAGGGTCACTGCAGTTTCGCGCTGTGTCCCGCTGTGTCCTCGCTGTGTCCCCCGCTGTCTCCCGCTCTGTCCCCC
>NW_012312015.1:0-2292 GCF_000151885.1 Dipodomys ordii | reverse complement strand
TGTTCCCCGCTGTGTCCCACTGTGTACCCTTCTGTGTCGCCCTCTGTGTCCCGCTGTGTCCCGCTGTGTCCCTCTGTGTACTGCTGTGTCCCACGCTGAGTCCCGCTGTGTCCCCGCTGTGTCCCACTGTGTCCCACCTGTGTCCCCCGCAGTGTCCGGCTGTGTCCCGCTGTGTCCCACGCTGTGTCCCCCACTGTGTTCCCCGCTGTATCCCGCTGTGTCCACTGCTGTGTCCCCGTTGTGTCCCGCTGTTTCCCCCGCGATGTCCCGCTGTGTCCTCGCTGTGTCCCCTGCTGTGTCCCCCGCTGTGTCCCGCTGTGTCACCCGCTGTGTCCCGCTGTGTCCCCGCTGTATCGACGCTGTGTCCAGCTGGGTCCCGCTGGGTCCTCTCTGTGTCTCCCGCTGTTTTCCCCGCTGTGTCCCGCTGTGTCCCCCGATGTGTCCCTTTGTGTCCCCAGCTGTGTAACCCGCTGTGTCCCGCTGTGTCCCTGAGTATCGACGCTGTGTCCCATTGTGTCCCGCTTTGTCCTCGCTGTGTCCCCCGCTGTCTCTCGCTTTGTCCCACGCTGTGTCCCGCTGTTTCCCGCTGTGTCCTCACTCTGTCTCGCGCTGTGTTCCGCTGTGTCCCTGCTTTGTCCCCCGCTGTGTCCCACTGTGTCCCGCTGTGTACCTTGCTGTGTCCTGCCATGTTCCCGCAGTGTCCCCACTGTGTCGCCGGTGTGTCCCGCTGTGTCCCCTCTGTGTCCCGCTGTGTCCCCCGCAGTGTCCCGCTTTGTCTACTGCTGTGTCCCTGCTGTGTCCCACTGTGTCCCGATTTGTCCCGCTGTGTCCTCGCTGTGTCCCACGCTGTGTTCCGCTGTGTCCTCGCTGTGTCCCCCGGTGTGTCCCTTTGTGTCCCCAGCTGTGTACCCGCTGTGTCCCGCTGTGTCACGCTGTATCGATGCTGTGTCCCGCTGTGTCCTCGCTGTGTTCCCCGCTGTGTCCAGGTGTGTACACCTCTGTGTCCCCCTCTGTGTTCCGCTGTGTCCCCCGCTGTGTCCTGCTGTGTCCCGCTGTGTCCCGCTGTGTACTGCTGTGTTCCGCTGTGTCTCCCGCTGTGTTCCCCGTTGTGTCTCGCTGTTTTCCCTGCTGTGTCACCCCCTGAGTCCCGCTGTGTCCCGCTGTGTCCTCGCTCTATCCCTCATTCTGTCCCGCTGTGTCCTCACTCTGTCCCCTGTTGTGTCCCGCTGTGTCCTCCACTGTGTCCTGCTGTGTCCCGCTGTGTCCCGCTGTGTCCCCTCTGTGTCCTGCAGTGTCCCCGCTTTGTCCTGATGTGTCCCACTGTGTCCCGTGGTTTCCCGCTTTGTCCCCCGCTGTGTCCCCCACTGAGTCCCATCTGTGTCCCTGCTATGTCTAGCTGTATCCTCGCTGTGTCCCCCGCTGTCTTCCGCTTTGTCCCCCGCTGTGTCCCGCTGTGTCCAACTGTGTCCCCCGCTGTGTCTCGCTGTGTCCCCGCAGTGTCCCCTCTGTGTCCCGCTGTGTCCTCGCTGTGTCACCCGCTGTCTACCGTTTTGTACCCCGCTGTGTCGCGCTGTGTCCCACTGTGTCCTCTCTCTCTCCCCCGCTGTGTCCCGCTGTGTCCCCCGCAGTGACCCGCTGTGTCTACTTCTGTGTCCCTGCTGTGTCCCACTGTGTCCCGCTGTGTCCAGCTGTGTCCTCGCTGTGTCCCACGCTGTGTTCCGCTCTGTCCTCGCTGTGTCCCCCGGTGTGTCCCTTTGTGTCCCCAGCTGTGTACCCGCTGTGTCCCGCTGTGTCCATGCTGTATCGACGCTGTTTCCCACTGTGTCCTCGCTGTGTTCCCCGCTGTGTCCCGGTGTGTACACCTCTGTGTCCCCCTCTGTGTTCCGCTGTGTCCCCCGCTGTGTCCTGCTGTGTCCCGCTGTGTACTGCTGTGTTCCGCTGTGTCCCCCGCTGTGTCCCCCGTTGTGTCTCGCTGCTTTCCCCGCTGTGTCCCCTCCTGAGTCCCGCTGTGTCCCGCTGTGTCCTCGCTGTATCCCTCATTCTGTCCCGCTGTGTCCTCACTATGTCCCCCGTTGTGTCCCCCGCTGTGTACCACTGTGTCCCCCCAGTGTCACCACTGTGTCCAGCTTTGTCCTGCTCTGTCACCCGCTGTCTACCGCTTTGTACCCCGCTGTGTCGCGCTGTGTCCCGCTGTGTCCTCGCTGTGTCCCCCGCTGTGTCCTCCTGTGTCCCGGCTGTGTCCCCCGCTGTGTACCACTGTGTCCCCCCAGTGTCACGACTGTGTCCAGCTTT
>NW_012312014.1:0-2292 GCF_000151885.1 Dipodomys ordii | reverse complement strand
TCTGGAGAAGAAGAAGGAGAACCAGAAGGAGAAGCAGAAGCAGAAAGAGAAGCAAAAGCAGAAGGAGAAGCAGAAGAAGATATTTTATAATACAGAAGAAGCAGAAGCAGTAGCAGAAGAATCTGAAGATGCATAAGCAGAAAGAGAAGCAGAAGGAATAGCAGAAGAACGAGAAGGAGAAGGAGAAACAGAAGGAGAAGCTGAAGGAGAAGCAGAAAGAGAATCAGGAAAAGCAGAAGAAGCAGAAGCAGACGGAGAAGCAGAAGAAGGAGAAGGAGAAGCTGAAGCAGAAAAGAAGCAGAAGCAGAAGGACAAGCTCAAGCAGAAGGAGATGCAGAAGGAGAAGCAGGGGAAGCAGAAGGAGAAGAAGAAGGAGAAGAAGCAGAATCAGAAGAAGCAGAAGCAGAAGTAGAAAGAGAAGCTGATGAAGAGAAGCAGAACGAGAAGCAGGAGAAGCAAGGAGCAGAAGCGGGAGAAACAGAAGAAGAAGAAACAGAAGAAGGAGAAGGAACAGAAGCAGAAGGAGAAGCAGAAGCAGAAGGAGAAGCAGAAAGAGAAGCATGAAAAGCAGAAGAAGCAGAAGCAGGAGAAGCAGAAGCAGAAGAAACAGGAGAAGGACAAGAAACAGAAGAAGAAGGAGAAGCAGAAACAGAAGGAGAAGCAGAAAGAGAAGGAGGGGAAGCAGAAGAAGCAGAAGCAGGAGAAGCAGAAGCATAAGAATCCGAAGAAACAGAAGCAGAACCTGAAGCAGAAGGAGAAGCAGGAGAAGCAGGAAAAGCAGAATCTGGAGAAGCAGAATAACAAGCTGAAGGAGAAACAGAAGCAGAAAGAGAATCAAAAGCAGAAAGAGAAGCAGAAGAAACAGAAGAACCCGAAGCAGTAGCAGTTGCAGCAGAAGCAGAAGGAGAAGCAGAAGGAAAAGCAGAAGCACGAGAAGGAGAAGGAGAAACAGAAGCAGAAGCAGAAGGAGAATCATAAGGAGAAGCAGAAGAAGCAGAAGGAGAAGCAGAAGCAGAAGAAGATGCAGAAGGAGAAGCAGAAGAAGCAGAAGCTAAAAGAGAAGTACAAGTAGTAGAAGGAGAAAGAAGAGCAGGAGAGGCAATAAGAGAAGCAGAAGGAGAAGCAGAATCAGAATGAGAAGCAGAATGAGAAGCAGAATGAGAAGCAGAAGAAACAGAAGATACAGGAATAACAGAAGCAGAAGAAAGAGAAGAAGAAGAAGAAGAAGAAGAAGAAGAAGAAGAAGAAGAAGAAGAAGAAGAAGAAGAAGAAGAAGAAGAAGAAGAAGAAGAAGAAGAAGAAGAAGAAGAAGAAGAAGAAGAAGAAGAAGAAGAAGAAGGAGAAGAAGAAGGAGAAGGAGAAGCATAAGGAGAAGCAGAAGAAGCAGAAGCAGGAGAAGCAGAAGCAGAAGAAAAAGAATAAGCATAAGAAGCAGAATCAGAGGAGAAGCAAAAGAAGGATAAGGAGCAGCAGAAGGAGAAGCAGAAGGAGAAGCAGAAGAGGGAGAAGCAGAAACAGAAGAAGCAGCAGAAGGAGAAGCAGAAGCAGAAGAAGATGCAGAAGGAGAAGCAAGAGAATCAGAAGCAAAAGAAACAGAAGAAGGAGAAGAGCAGAAGCAGAAGCAGAAGGAGAAGCAGAAGCAGAAGTAGAAGCAGAAAGAGAAGCAGGAGAAGCAGAAGAAGCAGGAGAAGCAGAAGCAGAAGAAACAGGAGAAGCCGAAGAAGCAGAAGCAGAATCTGAAGCAGAAGGAGAAACAGAAGAAGCACAATCTGAAGCAGAAGCAGAAGAAACAGAAATAGTAGAATAAGCAGAAGCAGAAGCACCAGGAGAAGCAGAAGAAGAAGAAGAAGAAGAAGAAGAAGAAGAAGGAGAAGGCGAAAGAGAAGGATTAGGAGTAGGAGAAGCCAAAGGATAAGCAGAAGGAGAAAGAGACGCAGAAGGAGAAGCAGCACGAGAATTAGGAGAAGCAGGAGAAGCAGAAGCAGGAGGAGCAGAAGAAACAGAAGACGCAGAAGCAGAATGAGAAGCAGAAGGAGAAATTGAAGCAGAAGCAGAAGCAGAAGGAGAAGCAGGAACAGGAGAAGCAGAAAGATAAGCATAACGAGAAGCAGGAGAAGTGGAAGCAGGAGAAGCAAAAGCGGAAGAAACAGAAGAAGGAGAAGAAGCAGAAGCAGAAAAAGAAGCAGAAACAGAAAGAAAAGCAGAAAGAGAAGCAGGAGAAGCAGAAGAAGCAGCAGCAGGAGAAGCAGAAGCAGAAGAAGCCAAAGAAGCAGAAGCAGGACCTGAAGCTGA
>NW_012312013.1:0-2292 GCF_000151885.1 Dipodomys ordii | reverse complement strand
ACAGCAGGACACAGTGGGGAACACAGAGAGAGACACATCAGGACCCAGCGGGACACAGCATCGATACAGCAGAGACACAGCGGGACACAGCGGGATACACAGCTGTTGACACAACGGGACACAGTGGGGGACACAGCGGGACACAGCGGGACACAGCGGGGCACAGCAGGGAAAAAACGGGAGACAGAGTGGGGAACAGAGCAGGACACAGCGGGGGACAGAGAGAGGACACAGTGGGGACACAGCGAGACTCAGCCGGGGACACAGCGGGGGACAAAGCGGGACACCACGGGACACAGCGGGACACAGCGGGACACCACGGGACACAGCGGGATACAGAGGGGGACATAGCGAGGACACAGCGGGACACAGCGGGACACAGCGGGGGACACAGCAAGGACACAGTGGGGGACAAAGTGGGGGAAACAGCTGGACACAGCGCGGAACACAGCGAGGACACAGCGGGACACAGCGGGGGACACAGGGAGGACACAGCGGGACACAGCGGGGGAAACAGCGAGGACACAGTGGGACACAGCAGCGACACAGAGGGTACTCAGCGGGGGACACATTGTGGGACAAAGTGGGACATCATGGGACACAGTGTTACACAGCGGGACACAGCGGGGACAATGCGGGACACAGCACGGTAAAACGGAGGACACAGCGGGCCACAGCGGGCCACAGCGGGGCACACAGCGGGGGACAGTGGAGACAGAGAGTGGCCACAGCGAGACACAGCGGTGACACAGCTGGACACAGCGGGGTACACAGCGGGACACAGCGGGCACACAGCGGGACACAGCGGGGAACACAGCGGAACACAGCGGGGGACCCAGCGAAGACACAGCGGGACACAGCGGGAAACACTGCGAGGTCACAGCGGGGGACAAAGCGGGACAACACGGGACACAGTGTGACAGAGTTGGACACAGCGGGGACACAGCAGGGGCACAGCGGGACAAAGCAGGCGACACAGTGAGACACAGCGGGGGACACAGCGGGGGACAGCAGGGGACAGAGAGGGGACACAGCGGGACACAGCAGGGGACACAGAGGGGTACACAGCGGGACACAGCCGGAAACACAGCGCGGACACAGCGGGACACACCGGGACACAGCGTCAATACAGCGGGGACAGAGAGGGTAACAGCAGGGACACAGCGGGACACAGCGGGACACAGCGGGGGACACAGCGGGACACAGAAGGGACACAGCGGGACACAGCGGGACACAGCGGGGGACACAGCGGAACACAGCGTGGGACACAGCGGGGACACAGTGGGGGACACAGCGGGACACAACGGGGAACACAGCGAGGACACAGCGGGACCCAGCAGGACACAGCGTCGATACAGTGCGGACCCAGCAGGACACAGCGGGGTACACAGCTGGGGACACAAAGGGACACAGCGGGGGACACAGCGAGGACAAGCGGGACACAGCGGGACACAGCGAGGACACTGCGGGAACATAGCGGGACACAGCGGGGACACAGAGGGACACAGCGGGACACAGCTTGGGATACACGGAGGACACAGCTGGACACAGTGGGGGACACAGCGAGGACACAGCGGTACAGTGGGGTGCGGGATACTGCGGGGGACAAAGCGGGAGACAGCGGGGGACACAGCGAGGACACAGCGGGACACAGTTGTGACACAGAGGGGACTCAGTGGGGGACACAGCGGGGGACAAAGCAGGACACCACGGGACAGTGTGACACAGCGGGACACAGCGGGGACACTGCGGGGACACAGCGGTACAAAGCGGGGGACACAGCGGGGACTCAGCGGGGGACACAGCGGGGGACAAAGGGGGACACCACGGAACACAGCGGGTCACAGCGGGAAACAGCGGTAACCCTGCGGGGACACAGCGGGACCCAGTGGGGGACACAGTGGGACACAGCGGGGACTCACCTGGGGACACAGCGAAGGACAAATCTGGGACACCACGGGACACTGTGGGACACAGCAGGACACAGCGGGGACACTGCGGGAACATAGCGGGACACAGCGGGGGACACTGGGGGACACAGCGGGACATATCAGGGACAGAGCGTGACTCAGTGGTACACTGCGGGGGGACACAGTGGTAACACAGTGGGGGGACATAGCGAGGACACAGAGGGGATACCAGCGTGTGGACACAGCGAGTACACATCGGGGGGACATTATCGGGGGGACTAAGGTGGGGGCATTATCGGGTGCTACACTAGCGAGGGACTCCAGCCGGGGAATCTAGTCGGTACACTGCATTCGATACCAGCCTGGGCACACAGCGGTTTAC
>NW_012312012.1:0-2292 GCF_000151885.1 Dipodomys ordii | reverse complement strand
TTCTTCTTCTTCTTCTTCTTCTTCTTCTTCTTCTTCTCTTTCTTCTGCTTCTTCCTTTCCTGCTTCTTCTGCTTCTACTGCTTCTCTTTCTGCTTCTCATTCTGCTTCTGCTTCTCCTTCTGCTTCTCCTATTGCTTCTGCTGCCCTTCCTTCTCCTTCTCCTTCTCCTACTTCTGCTTCTGCTTTTGCTTCTTCTGCTTCTCCTGCTTCTCCTTCTGCATCTTCTTCTGCTTCTCCTTCTGCTGCTTCTTCTGCTTCTGCTTCTCCTTCTTCTGCATCTCCTTCTGCTTCTCCTTCTGCTGCTCCTTCTGCTTCTCGTTCTGCTTCTGATTCTCCTTCTGCTCTTCCTACTCCTAATCCTTCTCTTTCTCCTTCTCCTTCTTCTTCTTCTGCTTCTCGTTCTGCTTCTGCTACTGCTTCTTCTGCTTGTTCTGTTTCTTCTGCTTCAGGTCCTGCTTCTGCTTCTTCAGCTTCTTCTGTTTCTTGTGCTTCTGCTTCTCCTGCTACTGCTTCTTCTCCTTCTCTTTCTGCTTCTCCTTCTGCTTTTGCTTCTCCTTCTGCTCCTTCTCCTTCTTCTGTTTCTTCTTCTACTTCTGCTTCTCCCGCTTCTGCTTCTTCTGCTTCTCCTTCCTTTCCTCTGCTTCTGCTTCTCCTTCTCCTTCTTCTGCTTCTCTTTCTGCTTCTGCTTCTTCTGATTCTCCAAATAATCCTTCTTCTTTTCCTTCTGTTTCTGCTTCTCTTTCTGCTTCTTCATCTCCTTCTGCTTCACCTTCTGCTGCTCCTTCTCCTTCATCTGTTTCTCCCTCTGCTTCTGCTTCTGCTTCTTATGCTTCTTCTTATTCTTCTGCTTCTGCTTCTCCTGCTTCTGCTTCTTATGCTTCTACTGCTTCTTCTTCTGCTTCTGCTTCTTCTGCTTCTTCTGCTTCTACTTCTCTTTCTGCTTCTGCTTCTCCTGCTTGTTTTTCTGCTTCTTCTGCCGCTTCTCCTTCTGCTGTTTCTTCTCCTTCTCCTTCTGCTTCTCTTTTTGCTTCTCCTTCTGCTTCTGCTTCTTCTGTTTCTCCTGCCTGAATTTCTGGTTCTACTTCTTCTGCTGCTTCTCCTTCTGCTTCTGATTCTACTTCTGCTTCTGTTTCTGCTTCTTCTGCTTCTACTCTTTCGGCTTCTCCTGCTTCTGCTTCTTGTGCTTCTCCTGCTTCTCTTTCTGCTTCTCATTCCGCTTCTGCTTCTCCTTCTGCTTCTGCTTCTCCTCCTTCTCCTTCTCCTACTTCTGCTTCTCCTTCATCTTCTGCTTCTTCTGCTTCTCCTGCTTCTCCTTCTACATCTCCTTCTGCTTGTGCTTCTCCTTATGCTTCGTCTTCTCCATCTGATCCTCCTTCTCCTTCTTTTGCTTCTCCTTTTGCTTCTGCTTCATCTGTTTTCCTGCTTCTCCTTCTGCTTCTGCTTCTTCTGCTTCTCCTTCTGCATCTTCTTCTGCTTCTGCTTCTCCTTCTTCTGCTTCTCCTTCATATTCACCTACTGCTTCTCCTTCTGTTTCCCTTCTCCTTCTTGATCATCTGCTTCTACTTCTGCTTCTGCTTCTCCTTCTGCATCTTCTTCTGTTTCAATTTCTCCTACTTCTGCTTTTCATTCTGCTTCTGCTTCTGCTTCTCCTGCTCCTGCTTCTTCTGCTTCTCCTGATTCTCCTTCTCCTTCTCCTTCTGCTTATCCTTCTGTTTCTCTTTCTCCTACACCTAAACCTTCTCTTTCTCCTTCTTCTTCTTCTGCTTCTCCTGATGCTTCTTCTTCTGCTTCTTCTGCTTTTTCTGTTTCTTATGATTCTGCTTTTCCTGCTTCTTCTTCTTCTGCTTCTCCTACTTCTCTTTCTGCTTCTCCGTCTCATTCTCCTTCTCCTTGAGAACCTCCTTCTTGTGCTTCACATTCTGCTTCTGCTACTCCTGCTTCTGCTTCTGTTTCTCCATCAGCTTCTCCTTCTGCTTCTCTTTCTGCTTCTTATTCTGCTTCTGCTCCTCCTATTCCAAATCCTTCTCTTTCCCAATCTTCTTCTGCTTCTCGTTCTGATTCAGCTTCTTCAGCTTATAATTTTTCTTCTGCTTCTGCTTTTCCATCTTCTGCTGCTTCTGCTTCACCTACTACTTGAGGATCTCCATCTGATTCTTCGGCTTCTTCTGAATCTACAACTTCGACTGAACGAGCTACTGCTTCTTCGGCATCATCTGATACGCTCACTGCTTCTCCATCTGATACAGCATCTCCTTCTGCTTCTTCTCTCTTCTTCTGTATCTTCGTCTACTA
>NW_012312011.1:0-2292 GCF_000151885.1 Dipodomys ordii | reverse complement strand
TGCTTCTCTTTCTGCTTCTCCTTCTCCTTCTAATGCTTCTCCTTCTGCTTCTGCTTTTCCTTCTGCTTCTGCTTCTGCTTCAATTTCTCCTTCTGCTTTACATTCTGCTTCTGCGTCTTCTGTTTCTTCTGCTTCTCCTGCTTCTGCTTCTCCTGCTTCTCATACTTCTCGTGCTGATTCTCTTTCTGCTTCTCCTTCTCCTTCTTCTGCTTCTCCTTCTGCTTCTGCTTCTCCTTCTGCTTCTGCTTCTGCTTCAATTTCTCATTCTGCTTCTCATTCTGCTTCTGCGTCTTCTGTTTCTTCTGTTTCTCCTGCTTCTGCTTCTCCTGCTTCTCCTACTTCTCGTGCTGCTTCTCCTTCTGCGTCTCTTTCTGCTTATGCTTATCCTTTTTCTTCTCCTACTCCTAATCCTTTTCTTTCGCCTTCTCCTTCTTCTGCTTCTACTGCTTCTCCTTCTGCATCTTCTTCTGCTTGTGCTTCTCCTTCTGCTGCTTCTTGTGCTTCTGCTTCTGCCTCTGATTCTGCTTCTTATGCTTATTCTTTTTCTTCTGCTTCTGCTTCTCCTGCTTCTGCTTCTCCTGCTTCTACTGTTTCTCCTTCTCCTTCTCCTTTTTCTTCTTCTTCTTCTTCTTCTTCTTCTTCTTCTTCTTCTTCTTCTTCTTCTTCTTCTTCTTCTTCTTCTTCTTCTTCTTCATCTCTCTCTGCTGCTACTCTGTGCTTCTTCTTCTCTCTACTCTCTCTCTCTCTCTCTCTCTCTCTCTCTCTCTCTCTCTCTCTCTCTCTCTCTCTCTCTCTCTCTCTCTCTCTCTCTCTCTACTCTACTCTCCTCTCTCTCTCTCTCTCTCTCTCTCTCTCTCTCTCTCTCTCTCTCTCTCTTCTTCTTCTTCTTCTTCTTCGTCTTCTTCTTCTTCTTCTTCATCTTCTTCTTCTTCTTCTTCTTCTTCTTCTTCTACTTCTTCTTCTTCTTCTACTTCTTCTTCTTCTTCTTCTTCTTCTTCTTCTTCTTCTTCTTCTTCTTCTTCTTCTTCTTCTTCTTCTTCTTCTTCTTCTTCTTCTTCTTCTCTTTCTTCTGCTTCTTCTTGTCCTGCTTCTTCTGCTTCTACTGCTTCTCTTTCTTCTTCTCATTCTGCTTCAGCTTCTCCTTCTGCTTCTCCTATTGCTTCTGCGGCTCTTCCTTCTCCTTCTCCTACTTCTCCTTCTACTTCTGCTTCTGCTTCTTCTGCTTCTCCTGCTTCTCCTTCTGCATCTTCTTCTGCTTCTGCTTCTCCTTCTTCTGCTTCTTCTGCTTCTGTTTCTCCTTCTGCTTCTCCTTTTGCTTCTTCTGCTTCTCCTGATTCTCCTTCTGCTTCTCCTTCTGTTTCTCCTTCTCCTTCTCGTTCTTCTGCTTTTCCTTATGCTTCTCCTTCTGCTTCTGCTGCAACTGCTACTGCTTCTGCTTCTTCTGTTTCTTCTGCTTCTCCTTTGCGTATGATTCTCTTTCCGCTTCTGCTTCTACTTCAGCTTCTCATTCTGCTTCTCCAGATTCTGCTTCTTCTCCTTCTCCTGCTTGTCCTTCTGCTTCAGGTTCTGCTTCTGCTTCTTCGGATTCTTATGCTTCTGCTTCTCCTGCTTCTGCTTCTTCTGCTTCCCTTCTTTCTCTTTCTGCTTCTCCCTCTGTTTCTGCTTCTCCACCTGCTTCTGCTTCTTGTCCTTCTCCTGTTTTCTGCTTCTGCTTCTCCTGCTTCTGCTTCTTCTGCTTTTCCTGCTTCTCTTTTTGCTTCTCCTTCTGCTCCTTATCCTTCTTCTGGTTCTTCTTCTTCTGCTTCTCCCGCTTATGCTTCTTCTGCTTCTCCTGCTTCTCGTTCTTCTTCTCTTCATCGGCTTCTCTTTCTATTTCTGCTTCTGCTTCTTCTGATTCTGCTTCTTCTCCTTCTTCTTCTCCTTCTGCTTCTGTTTCTTCTGCTTCTCCTGCTTCTCCTTCTGCATCTCCTTCTGCTTGTGCTTTTCCTTCTGCTTCTTCTTCTGCTTCTGCTTCTCCTTCTCCTTCTTCTGCTTCTCCGTCTGCTTCTGCTTCTTCTTCTTTTCCTGCTTCTCCTTCTGCTTCTCCTTCTGCTTCTCCTTCTGTTTCTCCTTCTCGTTCTTCTGCTATTCCTTCTGCTTCTCTTTCTGCTGCTGCATCTTCAGCTTCTTCTGCTACTGCTTCTGCTTCTTCTGTTTCTTCTGCTTCTCCTTCTGCTTTTGCTTCTCTTTCTGCTTCTGCTTCTCCTTCTGGTTCTCCTTCTTATTCTCCATATTGTTCTTCTTCTGCTTCTC
>NW_012312010.1:0-2292 GCF_000151885.1 Dipodomys ordii | reverse complement strand
TACTTCTTCTGTTTCTTCTGCTTCTCCTTCTGCTTCAGGTTCTGCTTCTGCTTCTTCGGATTCTTATGCTTCTGCTTCTCCTGCTTCTGCTTCTTCTGCTTCCCCTCCTTCTCTTTCTGCTTCTCCTTCTGTTTCTGCTTCTCCTTCTGCTTCTTGTCCTTCTCCTGTTTCTTCTGCTTCTGCTTCTCCTGTTTCTGCTTCTCCTGCTTCTCCTTCTGCTGCTCTTTCTGCTTCTCCTGCTGCTTTTCCTTCTCCTGCTCCTTCTTCTGCTTCTCTTTCTGCTTCTCCTTCTGTTTCTCCTTCTCCTTCTCCTTCTCGTTCTTCTGCTTTTCCTTATGCTTCTCCTTCTGCTTCTGCATCTTCTGCTTCTTCTACTACTGCCTCTGCTTCTTCTGTTTCTTCTGCTTCTCCTTCTGCTTTTGCTTCTCTTTCTGCTTCTGCTTCTCCTTCTGCTTCTCCAGATTCTGCTTCTTCTGCTTCTCCTGCTTCTCCTTCTGCTTCAGGTTCTGCTTCTGCTTCTTCGGCTTCTTCTGCTTCTGCTTCTCCTGCTGCTGCTTCTCCTGCTTCTCCTGCTTCTCTTTTTGCTTTTCCTTCTGTTTCTGCTTCTCCTTCTGCTTCTGCTTCTTCTCCTTCTTCTGTTTCTTCTCCTTCTGCTTCTCCAGATTCTGCTTCTTCTGCTTCTCCTGCTTCTTCTTCTGCTTCAGGTTCTGCTTATGCTTCTTCGGCTTCTTCTGCTTCTGCTTCTCCTGCTGCTGCTTCTTCTGCTTCTCCTGCTTCTCTTTTTGCTTTTCCTTCTGTTTCTGCTTCTCCTTCTGCTTCTGCTTCTCCTTCTTCTGTTTCTTCTGATTCTGCTTCTCCTGCTTCTGCTTCTCCTGCTTCTCGTCCTGCTTCTCCTTCTCTTCTTCTGCTTCTCCTTTTGCTTCTGCTTCTCCTTCTGCTTCTGCTTCAATTTCTCCTTCTGCTTCTCATTCTGCTTCTGCGTCTTCTGTTTCTTCTGCTTCTCCTGCTTCTGCTTCTCCTGCTTCTCCTACTTCTCGTGCTGCTTTTCCTTCTGCGTCTCTTTCTGCTTCTGCTTATCCTTTTGCTTCTCCTACTCCTAATCCTTCTCTCTCGCCTTCTCCGACTTCTTCTTCTTCTGCTTCTCTTGCTGTTTCTGCTTCTGCTTATTATACTATTACTGTTTCTTCTGCTTCTGCATCACATTGTGCTTCTTCTGTTTCTCCTTCTGCTTCAGATTCTGCTTCTTCGGCTTCTCCTGTTTCTTCTGCTTCTTCTTCTCCTGCTTCTTCAGCTTCTCCTGCTTCTCTTTCTGCTTCTCCTTCTGCTTCTTCTTTTCCTTCTGCTTCTGCTTCTGCTCTTCTCCTTCTTCTCCTTCTTCTGTATCTGTTTCTTCTTCTTCTTCTTCTTCTTCTTCTTCTTCTTCTTCTTCTTCTTCTTCTTCTTCTGTTTCTTCTGATTCTACTTCTGCTTCTCCTTCTTCTACTTCTCTTTCTGTTTCTACTTCTGCTTCTTCTGATTCTCCTGCTTCTCCTTTTTTTCTTCTTCTGTTTCTGCTTCTCTTTCTGCTTCTGCTTCTCCTTCTGCTGCTCCTTCTCCTTCTCCTTCTTCTGCTTCTCCCACTGCTTCTGCTTCTTTTGCTTATTCTATTTCTTCTGCTTCTCCTGCATCTACTGCTTCTCCTTCTGCTTCTCCTTCTGCTTCTGCTTCTCCTAATGCTTCTGCTTTTGCTTCTGCTGCCCTTCCTTCTCCTTCTCCTTCTCCTACTTCTGTTTCTCTTTCTTCTTCTGCTTCTTCTGATTCTCCTGCTTCTCCTTCTGCATCTTCTTCTGCTTCTGCTTCTCCTTCTGCTGCTTCTTCTGCTTCTGCTTCTCCTTCTTCTGCTTCTCCTTCTGATTCTCTTTCTGCTTCTCTTTCTCCTTCTGCTCCTTCTCTTTCTTCTGCTTCTCCCTCTGATTCTGCTTCTTTTGCTTATTCTTTTTCTTCTGCTTCTGCTATTCCTGCTTCTGCTTCTTCTGCTTCTACTGCTTCTCCTTATGCTTCTTCTTCTCCTCCTTCTCCTCCTCCTCCACCACCACCACCTCATCCAGAACCAAGTGCTAATACATCACCAAAATCTTAAAATCCATCCACACCTGCCTTTTATTCTGAAATGTTATCCTATAAATGTTTTTTATTGTCAACCAACTAGTCACATTTTGTAAAATCAATACTTAGTAATATAATTTAAATAGCATTAGAAAAATTGAATGAAAAATTCATATTGAAAATCAATATACCTAATGGTATTGGATA
>NW_012312009.1:0-2292 GCF_000151885.1 Dipodomys ordii | reverse complement strand
AGCAGGAGAAGCAGAAGAAACAGAAGACGCAGAAGCAGAATGAGAAGCAGAAGGAGAAATTGAAGCAGAAGCAGAAGGAGAAGCAGAAGCAGAAGGAGAAGCAGAAGAATGAGAAGGAGACGCAGAAAGAAAAGCAGAACGAGAAGCAGGAGAAGCAGAAGCAGAAGAAACCGAAGGAGAAGAAGCAGAAGCAGAAGCAGAAGCAGAAACAGAAGGAGAAGCAGAAAGAGAAGGAGGGGAAGCAGAAGAAGCAGTAGCAGGAGAAGCAGAAGCATAAGAGTCCGAAGAAGCAGAAGCAGAACCTGAATCAGAAGGAGAAGCAGAAGAAGCAGAATCTGGAGAAGCAGAAGCAGAAGCAGAAAGAGAAGCAAAAGCAGAAGGAGAAGCAGAAGGAGAAGCAGAAGAAACAGAAGCAGTAGCAGAAGAAACTGAAGATGTAGAAGCAGAAAAAGAAGCACAAGAAATAGCAGAAGAACGAGAAGGAGAAGGAGAAGCAGAAGGAGAAGCAGAAAGAGAATCAGGAAAAGCAGAAGGAGCAGAAGCAGACGGAGAAGCAGAAGAAGGAGAAGGAGAAGCAGAAGCAGAAGAAGAAGCACAAGGAGAAGCAGAAGCAGAAGGACATGCAGAAGGAGAAGCAGGAGAAGCAGAAGAAGCAGAAGCAGAAGGAGAAGAACTAAAGAGAAGAAGCAGAAGCAGAAGAAGCAGAAGTAGGAAGAGAAGCCGACGAAGAGAAGCAGAACGAGAAGCAGGAGAAGCAGAAGAAGCAGAAGCGGGAGAAGCAGAAGAAGAAGAAACAGAAGAAGGAAAAGGAGCAGAACCCGAAGGAGAAGCAGAAGCAGAAGGAGAAGCAGAAAGAGAAGCAGGAAAAACAGAAAAAGCAGAAGCAGGAGAAGCAGAAGCAGAAGAAACAGGAGAAGGACAAGAAGCAGAAGCAGAAGGAGAAGCAGAAACAGAAGGAGAAGCAGAAAGAGAAGGAGGGGAAGCAGAAGAAGCAGAAGCAGGAGAATCAGACGCATAAGAATCCGAAGAATCAGAAGCAGAACCTGAAGCAGAAGGAGAAGCAGGAGAAGCAGAAGAAGCAGAATCTGGAGAAGCAGAATGACAAGCTGAAGGAGAAGCAGAAGCAGAAAGAGAATCAAAAGCAGAAGGAGAAGCAGAAGAAACAGAAGAAGCAGAAGCAGTAGCAGTTGCAGCAGAAGGAGAAGCAGAAGGAAAAGCAGGAGAACAAGAAGGAGAAAGAGAAACAGAAGCAGAAGGAGAAGGAGAATCAGAAGGAGAAGCAGAAGAAGCAGAAGGAGAAGCAGAAGGAGAAACAGAAGCAGAAGAAGCAGCACAAGGAGAAGCAGAAGCAGAAGAAGATGCATAAGGAGAAGCAGGAGAAGCAGAAGTAGCAGAAGCAGAAGGAGAAGTAGAAGTAGGAGAAGGAGAAGGAGCCGCAGAATCAATAGGAGAAGCAGAAGGAGAAGCAGAAGCAGAATGAGAAGAAGAAAGAGAAGGAGTGGAAGCAGAAGAAGGAGGAAAAGAAGAAGCAGAATAAAGAGAAGAAGAAGAAGAAGAAGAAGAAGAAGAAGAAGAAGAAGAAGAAGAAGAAGAAGAAGAAGAAGAAGAAGAAAAAGGAGAAGCATAAGGAGAAGAAGTAGAAGCAGAAGAAGCAGAAGCAGGAGAAGCAGAAACAGAAGAAAAAGAATAAGCATAAGAAGCAGAATCAGAGGGAGAAGCAGAAGAAGGACAAGGAGCAGCAGAAGGAGAATCAGAAGGAGAAGCAGAAGAAGGAGAAGCAGAAGCAGAAGAAGAAGCAGAAGAAGAAGCAGAAGCAGAAGAAGATGCAGAAGGAGAAGCAGGAGAACCAGAAGAAGCAGAAGCAGAAGGAGAAGCAGAAGTAGGAGAAGGAGAAGGAGAAGGAAGGGCAGCAGAATCAATAGGAGAAGCAAAAGGAGAAGCAGAAGCAGAATGAGAAGCAGAAAGAGAAGCATTAGAAGCAGAAGAAGCAATAAAACAGAAGCAGAAGAAAGAGTAGAAGAAGAAGAAAAGAAGAAGAAGAAGAAGAAGAAGAAGAAGAAGAAGAAGAAGAAGAAGAAGAAGAAGAAGAAGAAGAAGAAGTAGAAGAAGAACGAGAAGAAGGAGAAGCATAAGGAGAAGCATAAGGAGAAGCAGTAGAAGCAGAAGAAGCAGAAGCAGGAGAAGCAGAAGAAGCAGCAGCAGGAGAAGCAGAAGCCGAAGAAGCCGAAGAAGCAGAAGCAGAACCTGAAGCAGAAAGAGAAGCAGGAGAAGCAGAAGAAGCAGAATCTGGAG
>NW_012312008.1:0-2292 GCF_000151885.1 Dipodomys ordii | reverse complement strand
CCGGACACAGCAGGACACAGCGGTGGACACAGCGGTTGATAAAGAGGGACACCTTGGAACACAGCGGGAAACAGCAGGAAACAGCAGTGACACTGCGGGGACACAGTGGGACACATCGGGGGACACAGCGGGACACAGAGGGGGACAGAGCGGGACACAGTGGGGGACACAGCCGGACACATCAGGGGAAACAGTGGGGGACACAGCGGGACACCAGCGGGACACAGCGAGGGCACAGCGGGACAGAGCGGGACACTGCAGGGCACAGCGGGGGACACAGCGGGACACAGCGTTGGACACAGCGAGGACACAGCGGAACACAGAGTGGGACACAGTGAGGACACAGCGGGACACAGCGGGAAACAGCGGGACACAGCCGGGTCCCAGCAGTGGACACAGCGGGACACAGCGGGGGACACAGCGGGACACAGCGGGGGACACATGGAGGACTCAGCGGGACAAAGCGGGGACACAGCGGCGACTCACCCGGGGACACAGCGGGGGACAAAGCGGGACACCACAGAACACAGTGGGAAACAGCGGGACACAGCGGGGAAACTGCGGGGACACACTGGGACAAAGCGTGGGACACATAGGGACACAGCGGGGGACACAGTGGGGGACACAGCGGGACACAGCGGTGAACACAGCGAGGACACAGCGGGACCCAGCGGTACACAGCGTCGATACAGCGGGGACACAGCGTTACACAGCGTGGTACACAGCTGTGAACACAACGGGACACAGTGGGGGCACAGCGGGACACAGCGGGACACAGTGGGACACAGCGGGGACAAAGCTTGAGACACAGCGGGGTACAGAGCGGGAGACAGCGGGGGACATAGCGAGGACACAGCGGGACACAGCGCTGACACTGCGGGGGACACAGCGGGAGACACAGCCGGACACAGCGGGACACAGCGGGGGACACAAGGGGGACCCAGCGGGACCCAGCGCGGGACACAGCAAGGACACATTGGGACACAGCGGGGACACAGCGGGACTCAGCGGGGGACACAGCAGTACACAGCTGGACACAGCGGGTCACAGCAAGTGACACAGAGGGGTACATAGCGGGACACAGTGGGGAACACAGCGAGGACACAGCGGGACCCAGCAGGACACAGTGAGGGACACAGCGGAACACAGCGGGACACAGCGGGGACACAGCCGGACACAGCAGGGACACAGTAGGACACAGCGTGGGACAAAGCGGGAGACAGCGGAGGACACAGCGAGGACACAGCTGGACACAGCGGGGACACAGAGGGGACTCAGCAGGGGACATAGAGGGGAAAAAGCGGGACACCACGGGACACAGTGTGACACAGCGGGACACAGCGGGGACACTGCGGGACACATCCGGGGGACACAGCGGTGGACAGCGGGGGAAAGAGAAGGGACACAGCGGGACACAGAGGGGACACAGCTGGACACAGAAGGGTACACAGCGGGGCACAGCGGACTCACAACAGGGACAGAGCTGGACACAGAGGGACACAGAGGGGACAGAGCGTGACACAGCGGGACACAGCAGAACACAGCAGGGGACTCAGCGGGACACAGCGGGGGACACAGGGAGGACACAGCTGGACACTGAGGGAGACAGAGCGAGGACACAGCCGGACACAGCGAAACACAGCGTGACACAGTGGGGACACAGCAGGGGACACAGCGGGACACAGCGTGGGACACAGAGGGACACAGCGAGGTACACAGCAGGGACAAAGTGGGACACAGCGGGGGACACAGCGAGGACAAAGCGGGACACAGCGGTGACACAGCGGGACACAGCTGGGGACACTGCGGGACACAGCGGGACCCAGCGGGGACAAAGCATGAGACACAGCGGTGGACAGAGCAGGAGACAGAGGCGGACACAGCGAGGACACAGCGGGACACAGCGGGGACACAGAGGTGGCTCAGGGGGGGCCACAGCGGGGGACAAAGCGGGACTCCACAGAACATTGCGGGACACAGCGTGAAACAGCGGTGAACCCGCGGGGACACAGCGGGGGACACAGCGGGACACAGCGGGGACACAGCGGGGACACTGCGGGACACAGCAGGACACAGTGGGACACAGCAGGACACAGCGGGGGACACAGCGGGACACAGCGTTGGACACAGCGGGACACAGCGGGGACACAGAGGGGACTCAGCACTGGACATAGCGGGGGACAAAGCGGGACACCACAGGACACTGTGGGACACAGCAGGACACTGCGGGGACACAACGGGACAAAGCAGGGGAAACCAGCGGGACACAGCGGGACACAGCAGGACCCAGCG
>NW_012312007.1:0-2292 GCF_000151885.1 Dipodomys ordii | reverse complement strand
TCACCTTGCTGTGTCCTGCTGTGTCCCCGCTGTGTGCCCGCTGTGTCCCGCTGTGTACTCCATTGTATCCAGCTTTTTCACCGCTGAGTCTCTCTGTGTCCCCTCTCTGTCTCCGCTGTCCCCCGCTGTGTCCCCCGCTGTGTCCCGCTGTGTCCCCCGCTTTGTCCCGCTATGTCCCCGCAGTGTCCCTGCTGTGTCCCACTGTGTCATACTGTGTCCCATGGTGTCCCGCTTTGTCCCCCACTGTGTCCCCCGATGAGTCCCCTCTGTGTCGCCGCTATGTCCCGCTGTATCCTCGCTGTGTCCCCCGATGCCTCCCGCTTTGTCCCACGCTGTGTCTCGCTGTGTCCCGCTGTGTCCTCGCTGTGTCCCCCGCTGTGTCCCGCTGTGTCGTCGCTGTGTCCCAAGCTGTGTCCCACTGTGTCCCGCTGTGTAGCCCGCTCTGTCCTGCTATGTTCCCGCAGTGTCCCCGCTGTGTCCCGCTGTGTCCCGCTGTGTCCTCGCTGTGTCCCCCGCTGTGTCCCATTGTGTCCCCAGCTGTGTACCGCGCTGTGTCCCGCTGTGTCCCCACTGTATCGACGCTGTGTCCCACTGGGTCCCGCTGTGTCCTCCCTGAGTTCCACGATATGTCCCGCTGTGTCCCCCGCTGTGTCGCGCTGTGTCTACTGCTGTGTCCCCGCTCTGTCCCGCTGTGTCTCGCTGTGTCCCGCTGTGTCCTCGCTGTGTCCCGCGTTGTGTCCCTCTGTGTCCCCGCTGTATCGACGCTGTGTCCCGCTGTGTCCCGCTGTGTCCTAGCTGTGTTCCACGCTGTGTCCCGCTGTGTCCCCCGCTGTGTCCCCAGTGTGTGCCCGCTGTGTCCCGCTATGCCCCCACTGTGTCCCGTTGTGTCCACAGCTGTGTACCATGCTGTGTAATGCTGTATCTGCACTGTATCGACGCTGTGTCCCGCTGTGTCCCCTCTCTGTCTCCGCTGTCCCCCGCTGTGTTCCCCGCTGTGTCCCGCTGTGTCCCCCGCTGTGTAGCCCTGTGTCCCGCTGTGCCCCGCTGTGTCCTGCTCGGTCCCTGCTATGTCCCACTGTGTCCCCGCTGTGTGCCCGCTGTGTCCCCTCTCTGTCTCCGCTGTCCCCCGCTGTGTTCCCTACTGTGTCCCGCTGTGTCCCGCTGTTCCTCCGCTTTGTCCTGCTGTGTCCCCGGAGTGTCCCCGCTGTGTCCCGCTTAGTCACACTGTGTCCCATGGTGTCCCGCTTTGTCCCCCGCTGTGTCCCCCGCTGAGTCCCCTCTGTGTCGCCGCTGTGTCTCGCTGTGTCCCCCACTGACTCCTGCTTTGTCCCACGCTGTGTCCCGCAGTGTCCTGCTGTGTCCTCACTGTGTCCCCCGCTGTGTCCCGCTGTGTCCCCACTGTGTCCCAATCTGTGTCCCGCTGTGTCCTCGCTGTGTTCCCCGCTGTGTATCGTTGTGTCCCCAGCTGGGTACCCGCTGTGTCCCGCTGTGTCCCTGCTGTATCGACGCTGTGTCCCGCTGGGTCCCGCTGGGTCCTCCCTGTGTTCCCCGCTGTGTCCCGCTGTGTCCCCCACTGTGTCCCGCTGTTTCTACTGCTGTGTCCCCGCTGTGTCCCGCTGTGTCCCCCGCTGTGTCCCCTGCTGAGTCCCCTCTGTGTTGCCGCTGTGTCCCACTGTGTCCTCGCTGTGTCCCCCGCTGTCTCACGCTTTGTCACACGCTGTGTCCCGCTGTGTCCTGCTGTGTCCTCGCTGTGTCCCACGCTGTGTCCCACTGTGTCCCCGCTGTGTCCCAAGCTGTGTCCCGATGTGTCCCGCTGTGTCCTCGCTATGTCCCCCGCTGTGTCCGTTTGTGTCCCCAGCTGGGTACACTGCTGTGGCCCGCTGTGTCCCCCTGTATCGACGCTGTGTCCCGCTATGTCCTCGCTGTGTTCACCTCTGTGGCCCGCTGTGTCCCCCGCTATGTCCCGCTGTGTCTACTGCTGTGTCCCCGCTGTGTCCCGCTGTGTCTCGCTGTGTCCCGCTGTGTCCTCGCTGTGTCCCTCGCTGTGTTCCGTTGTGTCATCGCTGTGTCCCCCGCTGTGTCCCGCTGTGTACCCCTCTGTGTCCTCCGCTGTGTCCCGCTGTGTCCCGTTGTGTAATGCTGTGTCCCCCACGGAGTCCCGCTGTGTCCCCCGCTGTCTCCCGCTCTGTCCCCTACAGAGACTCACGCTTTGACCCCGCTCTGTCACACTGTGTCCCGCTGTGTACAGCTGTGCCACCACTGAGTCCAGTAGTGTCCAAGCTGTGTACAACG
>NW_012312006.1:0-2292 GCF_000151885.1 Dipodomys ordii | reverse complement strand
CAGGGGACAGAGCGGGGGACACAGAGGAACACAGCGGGGACAAAGCATGAGACACAGTGGGGGACAGAGCGGGAGACAGCGGGACACAGCCGGGGACACAGGGGGGACACAGCAGGACACAGAGGGGAACACAGCGAGGACACAGTGGGACCCAGCGGGACACGGAGGGGAACACAGCGAGGACACAGTGGGACCCAGCGGGACATTGCGTCGATACAGCGGGGAAACAGCGTGACATAGTGGGACACAAAGGGGGACAGAGCAGTACACAGAGGGGGACACAGTGAGGGCACAATGGGACAGAGAGGGGGATACAGCTAGGACTCAGCAGGGGACACAGTGAGGAAACAGCGGGACACAGCGGATACTCAGCGGGACACAGCAGGACACAGCGAGGGACAGAGCGGGACACAGCAGGAGACACAGCGAGGACACAGCGGGACACAGCGGGACACAGTGTGACACAGTGGGGGACACAGCGTGATGCAGCGGTGGACACAGCGAAGACACAACGGGACACTGCAGGAGACACAGCGAGGACACACGGGACACAGCAGAACACAGTGGGACACAACAGGACACAGCAGGGTACACAGCTGGGGACACAACGGGACACAGGGGGGACACAGCGGGAGACAGCGGGACACAGTGGAGACACAGCGGGGACTCAGCGGGGGACACAGCGGGGGACACAGCGCGGACACAGCGGGACACAGCAAGACACAGCGGGGTCACAGCAGTGGAAACAGCAGGACACAGCGGGGACAAAGCGTGAGACACAGCGGGGGGGACACAATGGGACACAGCGGCGGACACAGAGGGAAACATAGGGACACAACGAGGACAACGCGGGGGACACAGCAGGGGACAGAGCAGGCCAGTGCTGGGGACAGAGGGAAGACACAGCGAGACACAGCAGGGACACAGCGGGGACTCAGCGGGGGACACAGCGGGTGACAAAGCTGGACACCATGGGACAGAGAAGGTCACAGCAGGACACAGCGGTGACACTGCGGGGACAAAGCGGGATACAGCGGGGGACACAGCGGGGACAAAGCAGGACACAGCACGGGACAAAGCGAGAGACAGGGGGACACAGCGAGGTCACAGCGGGACACAGCACGACGCAGCGGGGGACAAAGCGGGAGACAGCAGGGGACACAGCGAGCACACAGCGGGACATAGCGGGGATACAGAGGGGACTCAGCTTGGAACACAGCGTGGGACAAAGCAGGACACCACGGTACACAGTGGGACACAGAGGGGACAATGCGGGGACACAGAGGGACAAAGCAGCGGACACAGCGGGACACAGCGGGGGACACAGCGAGGACACAGTGGGACACAGCGGGACACAGCGGGGACACTGCGGGAACATAGCGGGACACAGCGCGGACACTGCGGGAACATAGCGAGACACAGCGGGGTACACAGCGGGACACAGCTTGGGACACAACGGGGACACAGCGGGACACAGTGGGACACAGCGAGACATAGCGGGACACAGCGGGGACACAGCAGGGGACACAGCAGTAAATAGCGCGACACAGCGTGGGACACAGCGGGGGACACAGCAGGACACAGCGGGAGAAACAGCGGGACACAGAGGGACACAGCGGGGGACAAATCGGGGACACAGGCAAAACAGTGCGGGACACAGCGAGGACACAGCGGGACACAGCGGGACAAGCGTGGCACAAAGCGGGAGACAGCGGGGGGCACAGCAAGGACAAAGCGGGACACAGCAGGACACAGCGTTGATACAGCGGGGACACAGTGCGTTATACAGCTGGGGACACAAAGTGACACATCGGGGGACACAGCGAGGACACAGCAGAACACAGCGTGGGACACAGCGGGGTACACAGCGGGACACAGCAGGACACATATGGGGACACAGCAGGGACACAGCGGGACACAGCTGGGGACATAGTGAGGACACAGCGGGACACAGCGGGGACACAGAATGGATTCAGCGGGGGACAAAGCGGGACAACAAGGGACACAGTGTGACACAGCGTGGGAGAGAGAGGGAGACACAGCGGGACAGAGAGGGGAACATAGCGAGGACACAGCGGGACCCAGCGGGACAAAGCTTCAATACAGCGGGTTCACAGCGGGACACAGCGGAAACAAAGCGGGGGACACAACGGGGGACAGGGCGGGACACAGCGGGGTCCACAGGGAAGACATAGCGGGACACAGCTGCGACACAGCGGGACTCAGCAGGGTCAGAGCGGGACACAGCGGGACACCTCGGGGGACACAGCGGGACACAGCAGGGGACACAGC
>NW_012312005.1:0-2292 GCF_000151885.1 Dipodomys ordii | reverse complement strand
AGAGAAGCAGAACAAGGAGCAGGATAAGGAAAAGCAGCAGGAGAAGCAGAAAGAGCAGCAGAAGGAGAAGCAGGAGAAGCAGAAACAGGACAAGCATAAGCAGAAGAAACAGGAGAAGGAGAAGCAGAAGCAGAAGGAGAAGCAGAAACAGAAGGAAAAGCAGAAGGAGAAGCAGGAGAAGCAGAAGAAGCAGCAGACGGAGAAGCAGAAGCAGAAGAAGCCGATGATGCAGAAGCAGAACCTGAAGCAGAAGGAGAAGCAGGAGAAGGAGAAGAAGCAGAATCTGGAGAAGCAGAAGGAGAAGCAGAAGCAGAAAGAGGAGCAGACGAAGAGAAGCAGAACTAGAAGCAGAAAGAGAAGCAGTAGAAGCAGAAGAAGCAGGAGAATCAGAAGCAGAAGAAAGAGAAGAAGAAGAAGAGCAGAAGCAGAAGCACAAGTAGAAACAGAAGCAGAAGTAGAAGGAGAAACAGTAGCAGGAGAAGCAGAAGAAGCAGAAGCAGGAGAAGCAGAAGCAGAAGAAGCAGAAGCAGAATGAAAAGCAGAAGAAGGAGAAATTGAAACAGAAGAAGTTGCAGAATGGAGAAACAGAAGCAGAAGGAGAAGCAGCAGTAGGAGTAGAAGGAGAAGCAGAAGGATAATCATAAAGAGAAACAGAAGGAGAAGCAGAAGCGGGAGAAGCAGAAGGAGAAGAAATAGAAGAAGGAGAAGAAGCAGAAGCAGAAGGAGAAGCAGAAACAGAAGGAGATGCAGAAATAGAAGCAGAAGAAGCCGAAGAAGCAGAAGAAGAACCTGAAGCAGAAGGAGAAGCAGAAGAAGCAGAATCTGGAGAAGAAGGACAACCAGAAGGAGAAGCAGAAGCAGAAAGAGAAGCAAAAGCAGAAGGAGAAGCAGAAGAAACAGAAGAAGCAGAAGCAGTAGCAGAAGAAGCTGAAGATGCAGAAGCAGAAGGAGAAGCAGAAGGAAAAGAAGAAGAACAAGAAGGAGAAGGAGAAACAGAAGGAGAAGCAGAAGGAGAAGCAGGAACAGCAGAAGAAGCAGTAGCAGACGGAGAAGGAGAAGCAGAAGTAGAAGAAGAAGCATAAGGACAAGCACAAGCAGAAGGAGATGCAGAAGGAGAAGCAGGAGAAGCAGAAGAAGCAGAAACAGAAGGAGTAGAAGAAGAAGCAGAAGAAGCAGAAGCAGAAGCAGAAAGAGAAGCAGACGAAGAGAAGCAGAACGAGAAGCAGGAGAAGCAGAAGACGAAGAAACAGAAGAAGGAGAAGTAGCAGAAGCAGAAGGAGAATCAGAAAGAGAAGCAGAAACAGAAGGAGAAGCAGAAAGAGAAGGAGGGGAAGCAGAAGAAGCAGAAGCATAAGAATCCGAAGAAGCAGAAGCAGAACCTGAAGCAGGATTAGTAGAAGAAGCAGAATTTGGAGAAGCAGAATGATAAGCAGAAGGAGAACCAGAAGCAAAAAGAGAATCAAAAGCAGAAGTAGAAGCAGAAGAAACAAAAGAAGCAGAAGCAGTAGTCGTTTTAGCAGAAGCAGAAGGAGAAGCAGTTGGAAAAGCAGAAGAACGAGAAGGAGAAGGAGAAGCAGAAGGAGAATCAGAAGGAGAAGCAAAAGAAGGAGAAGCAGAAGCAGAAGAAGCAGCAGAAGGAGAAGCAGAAGCAGAAGAAGATGCAGAAGGAGAAGCAGGAGAAGCAGAAGAAGCAGAAGCAGAAGGAGAAGCAGAAGTAGGAGAAGGAGAAGGAGAAGGAAGGGCAGCAGAAGGAATAGGAGAAGCAGAAGGAAGGGCAGCAGAAGGAATAGGAGAAGCAGAAGGAGAAGCAGAAACAGAGTGAGAAGCAGAAAGAGAAGCAGTAGAAGCAGAAGAAGCAGGAAAAGCAGAAGCAGACGAAAGAGAAGAAGAAGAAGAAGAAGAAGAAGAAGAAGAAAAGGAAGAAGAAGAAGAAGAAGAAGAAGAAGAAGAAGTAGAAGACGAAGAAGAAAAAAAGAAGAAGAAAAAGAAAATGAAGAAGAAGAAGAAGAAGAAGAAGAAGAAGAAGAATATTAAGAAGAAGAAGCATAAGGAGAAGCATAAGAAGAAGCAGGAGAAGCTGAAGAAGCATAAGCAGGAGTAGCAGAAGATAAAGAATAAGAAAAAGATGCTGAAGCAGAATCACTGGGGGAAGCAGAATAAGGAGATGGATTAGGAGCAGCTGAAGGAGAAGCAGAAGCTGAAAGAGAATCTGATACAGAAGGAGAACATGATGGAGAAGCAGGAGAATCATAAGAAGCAGAATTAGAATCAGAATGAGAAGGAGAAGTATGA
>NW_012312004.1:0-2292 GCF_000151885.1 Dipodomys ordii | reverse complement strand
CAGAAGACGCAGGAAAAGCAGAAGCAGCAGAAAGAGAAGAAGAAGATTGAAGAAGAAGAAGAAGAAGAAGAAGAAGAAGAAGAAGAAGAAGAAGAAGAAGAAGAAGAAGAAGAAGAAGAAGAAGAAGAAGGAGAAGGAGAAGGAGAAGGAGGAGAAGGAGAAGGAGAAGCAGTAGAAGCAGAAGAAGCAGAAGCAGGAGAAGCAGAAGCAGAAGAAAAAGAATAAGCATAAGAAGCAGAATCAGAGGGAGAAGCAGAAGAAGGAGAAGCAGAAGCAGAAAATGTAGCAGAAGGAGAAGCAGAACCAGAAGAAGATGCAGAAGGAGAAGCAGGAGAAGCAGAAGAAGGAGAAGGAGAAGGCGAAAGAGAAGGATTAGGAGTAGGAGAAGCAAAATGATAAGCAGAAGCAGAAAGAGACGCAGAAGGAGAAGCAGCACGAGAAGTAGGAGAAGCAGGAGAAGCAGAAGCAGGAGAAGCAGAAAAACAGAAGACGCAGTAGCAGAATGAGAAGCAGAAGGAGAAATTGAAGCAGAAGCAGAAGCAGAAGGAGAAGCAGAAGCAGAAGGAGAAGCAGAAGAAGAAGGAGAAGCAGAAAGAGAAGCAGAACGAGAAGCAGAACGAGAAGTAGGAGAAGCAGGAGAAGCAGAAGCAGGAGAAGCAGAAGAAACAGAAGACGCAGAAGCAGAATGAGAAGCAGAAGGAGAAGTTGAAGCAGAAGCAGAAGCAGAAGGAGAAGCAGAAGCAGAAGGAGAAGCAGAAGAAGGAGAAGGAGAAGCAGAAAGAGAATCACAACGAGAAGCAGGAGAAGCAGAAGCAGGAGAAGCAGAAGCAGAAGAAACATAGGAAGGAGAAGAAGCAGAAGGAGAAGCAGAAACAGAAGGAAAAGCAGAAAGAGAAGCAGGAGAAGCAGAAGAAGCAGCAGCAGGAGAAGCAGAAGCAGAAGAAGCAGAAGCAGAACCTGAAGCAGAAGGAGAAGCAGGAGAAGCAGAAGAAGCAGAATCTGGAGAACCAGAAGGAGAAGCAGAAGCAGAAAGAGAAGCAAAAGCAGAAGGAGAAGCAGAAGGGGAAGCAGAAGAAACAGAAGAAGCAGAGGCAGTAGCAGAAGAAGCAGAAGATGCAGAAGCAGAAGGAAAAGCAGAAGAACGAGAAGGAGAAGGAGTAGGAGAAACAGAAGGAGAAGCAGAAAGAGAAGCAGAAGAAGGAGCAGGATAAGGAAAAGCAGCAGGAGAAGCAGAAAGAGCAGCAGAAGGAGAAGCAGGAGATGCAGAAACTTGAGAAGCAGAAGCAGAAGAAACACGAGAAGGACAAGAAGCAGAAGCAGAAGGAGAAGCAGATACAGAAGGAGAAGCAGGAAGAGAAGGAGGGAAAGCAGAAGAAGCAGAAGCAGGAGAAGCAGAAGCATAAGAATGTGAAGAAGCAGAAGGAGAACCTGAAGCACAAGGAGAAGCAGGAGAAGCAGAACAAGCAGAATCTGAAGAAGCAGAATAAGAAGCAGAACGAGAAGCAGAAGCAGAAAGAGAATCAAAAGCAGAAAGAGAAGCAGAAGAAACAGAAGAAGTAGAAGCAGTAACAGTTGTAGCAGAAGCAGAACGAGAAGCAGAAGGAAAAGCAGAAGAACAAGAAGGAGAAGGGAAACAGAAGGACAAGCAGTAGGAGAATAAGAAGGAGAAGCAGAAGAATGAGAAGCAGAAGCAGAAGAAGATGCAGAAGGAGAAACAGAAGAAGCAGAAGCAGAAGGAGAAGCAGGAATTGCAGAAGAAGCAGAAGCAAAAGGAGAAGCAAAAGAAGGAGAAGGAGAAGCAGAAGCATAAGGACAAGCACAAGCAGAAGGAGGTGCAGAAGGAGAAGCAGGAGAAGCAGAAGAAGCAGAAGCTGAAGGAGAAGCAGAAGTAGGAGAAGGTGAAGGAGGAGAAACAGAAGGAGAAGCAGAAGCAGAATGAGAAGCAGAAAGAGAAGCAGGAGAAGGAGAAGAAGCAGAAGCAGGAGAAGCCGAAAGGGAAGAAGCAGAAGAAGCAGAAACATCAGCAGAAGGAGAAGCAGAAGCACAAGAAGAAGCAGCAGAAGAAGTAGAACCAGAAATTCAGGCAGGAGAAACAGAAGAAGCAGAAGCAGAAGCAGAAGGAGAAGCAAAAAGAGAAGCACAAGGAGTAGTAAAAGAAGCAGCAGAAGGAGAAGCAGCAGAAGAAGCAGAAAAACAAGCAGGAGAAGCAGAAGCAGAAAGAGAAGTAGAAGCAGAAGAAGCAGAACCAGAAGAAGAAGCAGTAGAAGCATAAGAAGCAGAAGCAGAAGAAAA
>NW_012312003.1:0-2293 GCF_000151885.1 Dipodomys ordii | reverse complement strand
GGAGAAGGACAAGAAGCAGAAGCAGAAGGAGAAGCAGAAACAGAAGGAGAAGCAGAAAGAGAAGGAGGGGAAGCAGAAGAAGCAGAAGCAGGAGAAGCAGAAGCATAAGAACCCGAATTAGCAAAAGGAGAACCTCAGGCAGAAGGAGAAGCAGGAGAAGCAGAAGAAGCAGAATCTGGAGAAGCAGAAGGAGAAGCAGAAACAGAAAGAGAATCAAAAGCAGAAGGAGAAGCAGAAGAAACAGAAGAAGTAGAAGCAGTAGCAGTTGTAGCAGAAGCAGAACAAGAAGCAGAAGGAAAAGCAGAAGAACAAGAAGGAGAAGGAGAAACAGAAGGAGAAGCAGAAAGAGAAGCAGGTAAAGCGGAAGAAGAAGAAGCAGGAGAATAAGAAGGAGAAGCAGAAGAAGGAGAAGGAGAAGCAGAAGCAGAAGAAGATGCAGAAGGAAAAGCAGAAGAAGCAGAAGCAGAAGGAGAAGCAGGAAAAGCAGAAGAAGCAGAAGCAAAAGAAGGAGAAGGAGAAGCAGAGGCAGAAGAAGAAGCATAAGGACAAGCACAAGCAGAAGGAGATGCAGAAGGAGAAGCAGGAGAAGCAGAAGAAGCAGAAGATGAAGGAGAAGCAGAAGTAGGAGAAGGAGAAGGAGTAGAAGCAGAAGGAGAAGCAGAAGCGGAATGAGAAGCAGAAAGAGAAGCAGGAGAAGCACAAGAAGCAGAAGCAGGAGAAGTCGAAAGAGAACAAGCAGAAGAAGCAGAATCAGAAGCAGAAGTAGAAGCAGAAGCAGAAGGAGAAGCAGAAGAAGAAGTAGAACCAGAAATTCAGGCAGGAGAAGCAGAAGAAGCAGAAGCAGAAGCAGAAGGAGAAGCAAAAAGAAAAGCAGTAGGAGAAGTAGAAGAAGCAGCAGAAGGAGAAGCAGCAGAAGAAGCAGAAAAACTAGCAGGAGAAGTAGAAGCAGAAAGAGAAGTAGAAGCTGAAGAAGCAGAACCAGAAGAAGAAGCAGTAGAAGCATAAGAAGCAGAAGCAGGGGAAGCAGAAGCAGAAGAAAAAGAAGAAGCATAAGAAGCAGAAGTAGAAGCAGAGGGAGAAACAGAAGAAGGAGAAGGAGCAGCAGAAGGTGAAGCAGAAGGAGATGCAGAACCAGAAAGAGAAGCGGAAACAGAAGGAGAAGTTGGAGAATCAGAAGAAGCAGAAGCAGAAAGAGAAGCAAAAGAGGGAGAAGGAGAAGCAGAAGCAGAAGGACAATCAGGAGAAGCAGAAGAATCAGAAGCGGGAGAAGCAGAAGAAGAAGGAGAAACAGAAGAAGGAGAAGGAGCAGAAGGAGAAGCAGAAGCAGAAGGAGAAGCAGAAATAGAAACAGAAGCAGAAGAAGCAGTTGCAGGAGAAGCAGAAGCAGAAGAAACAGAAGAAGCTGAAGAAGCAGAAGGAGAACCTGAAGCAGAAGGAGAAGCAGAAGCATCAGAGGCTGTAAAAGCAGAAGCAGAAGATACAGAACAAGCAGAAGAAGCAGAAGCAGAACGAGAAGCAGAAGAATAAGAAGGAGAAAGAGAAGGATTAGGAGTAGGAGGAGCAGAAGCAGAATTAGAAGCAGAAAGAGAAGCAGAAGGAGAAGCAGAAGGAGAAACAGAAGAAGCAGAAGCAGGAGAAGCAGAAGCAGAAGCAGAATGAGAAGCACAAGAAGGAGAAATTGAAGGAGAAGGAGAAGGAGACGGAGAAGCAGAAGGAGAAGTAGGAGAAGCAGAAGAAGGAGAAGCAGGAGAAGCAGAAGCAGAAGAAACAGAAGGAGAAGAGCAGAAGCAGAAGAAGAAACAGAAGCAGAAGGAGAAGCAGAAGAAGCAGAAGCTGAAGCCGAAGAAACTGAAAAAGCAGAAAAAGAAGAAGAAGCAGAAGAAGAAGAAGCAGGAAAAGCAGAAGAAGAAGAAGGAGAAGGAGAAAGAGAAGGATTAGGAGTAGGAGAAACAGACGGATAAGCAGAAGCAGAAAGAGAAGGAGAAGGAGAAGCAGGAGAAGCAGAAGAAGCAGAAGCAGGAGAAGCAGAAGCAGAATGAAAAGCACGAGAAGGAGAAATTAAAACAGAAGAAGATGCAGAAGGAGAAGCAGAAGCAGAAGCAGAAGTAGAAGGAGAAGCAGAAGAAGGAGAAGGAGTAGCAGAAGGATAAGAATAAAGAGAAACAGAAGGAGAAGCAGAAGCAGAAGAAGTAGAAGAAGGAGAAGAAGCAGAAGCAGAAAGCGAAGCAGAACAGAACGAGAAGCAGAATAGGAGCAGATGAGCCGAGAAGCAGAGCAGAACCTGAAGCGGAAG
>NW_012312002.1:0-2293 GCF_000151885.1 Dipodomys ordii | reverse complement strand
GTCTCCCGCTGAGTCCCCTGTGTGTCCCCACTATGTCCCGCTGTGTCCTGCTGTGTCCCCCGCTGTCTACTACTTTGTCCCCCGCTATGTCCCGCTGTGTCCCGCTGTGTCCTCGCTGTGTCCCCTGCTGTGTCCTGCTGTGTCCCCTCTGTGTCCCCCGCTGTGTCCCGCAGTGTCCCCGCAGTGTTACCCCTGTGTCCCACTGTGTCCCGCTGTGTCTTCCCTGTGTCCCACGCTGTGGCCCGCTCTGTCCCCCGCTGTGTCCACCGTGTAGTCCTCGCTGTGAGTCTCTGTTTTTCTCTGTGTCTCCGCTGTGTCCCGTTGTTTCCCCGCTGTGTACCCTGCTGTGTCCCGCTTTGTACCACGCTGTGTGACGCTGTGTCCCCCGCTGTGTCCCGCTGTGTCCCCTGCTTGGTCCAGCTGTGCCCCCGCTGTGTCCCGCTGTGTCCCCTGCTGTGTCCCCCTCTGTGTCCCGCTCTGTCCCCCGCTGTGTCCCGCTGTGAACAATGCTGTGTCCCTCTCTGTCCCCCGCTGTGTCCCGCTGTGACCATAGCTGTGTCCCTGCTGTGTCCCTGCTGTGTCCCGCTGTGTCCCCGCTGTGCCCAGGCTGTGTGCCCGCTTTGTCCTGCTGTGTACCACACTGTGTCCAGCTGTGTCCCCGCTGTGTCCCCCTGTATCCCCCACTGTGTCCCGCTGTGTCCCGCTGTGTCCACTGCTGTGACCCCGCTGTGTCTTGCTGTGTCCCGCTGTATCCCCGCTGTCTCCGGCTGTGTCCACCGCTGTGTCCCGCTGTGTCCTCGCTGTGTCCCCCGCTGTGACCGCTGTGTCCCGCTGTGTCCCGCTGTGTCCCCTCTGTGTCCTGCTGTGTCCCCGCTGAGTCCCCGCTGTGTCCCGCTCTGTCCCCCGCTCTGTCCCCCTGTGTCCCGCTGTGTCCCCCGCTGTGTCACGCTCTTTCCCCTGTTGTGTCCCGCGCTGTGTCCTGCTTTGTCCCCCGTTGTGTCACGCTGTGTCCCCTGCTGTGTCCCGCTCTGTCCCCCGCTCTGTCCCCTTGTGTACCGCTGTGTCCCGCTGTGTCCCCCGCTGTGTCACGCTGTTTCCCCTGCTGTGTCCCCAGCTGTGTCCCGTTTGTTCCACGCTGTGTCCCGCTATGTCCCCCACTGTGTCCCGCTGTGTCCCCCGCTGTGTCCCGCTGTGTCCCGCTGTGACCCTGCTG
This sequence comes from Dipodomys ordii, assembly GCF_000151885.1. NCBI lineage: Eukaryota > Metazoa > Chordata > Mammalia > Rodentia > Heteromyidae > Dipodomys > Dipodomys ordii. Next base: position 1,080 of record NW_012312002.1, on the reverse strand, counting down.
AGTCCCGCTGTGTTGCCACTGTGTCCCGCTGTCTCTTCCCTGTGGACCCCGCTGTGTCCCGCTCTGTCCCCCGTTGTGTCCCCCGCTTTGTTTCCGCTGTGTCCCGCTGTGAACCCGCTGTATCGAAGCTGTATCCCGCTGGGTCCCGCTGGGTCCTCGCTGTGTTCCCCTCTCTGTCCTGCTGTGTCCCCCTCTCTGTCCCCCGCTGTGTCACACTGTGTCCCTTGTTGTCCCGCTTTGTCCCCCGCTGAGTCCCTTCTGTGTCCCCGCTGTGTCCCGCTGTGTCCTCGCTGTGTCCCCAGCTGTGTCCCGCTGTGTCCTCGCTGTGTCCCCAGATGTGTCCCGCTGTGTCCCCGCTGTGTCCCTCACTGTGTCTCGCTGTGTCCCGCTGTGTCCCGCTGTGTCCCCCGCTGTGTCCCGCTGTGTCCCCACAGTGGCCCCGCTCTGTCCCGCTGTGTCCCGCTGTGTTCCGTGGTGGCCCGCTTTGTCCCTTGCTGTGTCTCCCGCTGTGTCCTCCCTGTGTCGCCCGCTGTGTCCCGCTCTGTCCCCCGCTATGTCCCACTCTGTCCTCCGCTGTGTCCCTCTGTGTCCTGCTTTATCCCGCGCTGTATCGACGCTGTGTCCTGCTGGGTCTCGCTGGGTCCTCGCTGTGTTCCCCGCTATGTCCTTTGCTGTGTCCCCCGCTGTGTCCCCCGCTGTGTCCCGCTGTGTCCCGTGCTGTGTCCCACTGTGTCCACTGCTGTGTCCCTGTTGTGTCCCGCTGTTTCCCCCGCTATGTCCCGCTGTGTCCTCGCTGTGTCCCCCGTTGTGTCCCGCTGTGTCCTGGCTGTGTCCCCTGCTGTGTCTCGCTGTGTCCCCCGCTGTATCTCATGCTTTGTCCACGCTGTTTCCCACTGTGTCCCGCTGTGTCCCGCTTTGTCCCCCACTGTGACCCTTTGTGTCCCCAGCTGTGTACCCCGCTGTGTCCCGCTGTGTCCCCTCTGTATCGACCCTGTGTCCTGCTGGGTCCTGCTGTGTCCTCGCTGTATTCCCACTTGTGTCCCGCATGTGTCCCGCTGTGTCCCTGCTGTGTCCCCCTGT
>NW_012312001.1:0-2293 GCF_000151885.1 Dipodomys ordii | reverse complement strand
GCGGGACACAGCAGGACACAGCGTCGATACAACTTGGGACACAGCAAGTACACAGCGGGGACACAGCGGGACACAGCGGGGTACACAGCTGGGGACACAGTGGGACATAGAGGGGGACACAGCAAGGACACAGCGGGACACAGCGGGACACAGCGGGGACACTGCAGGAACATAGTGGGACAGAGCAGGGTACACAGCGGGACACAGTGGGACACAGCGGGGGACACAGCGGGGAAACAGCGGACACAACAGGGGACACAGCGAGGACACAGCGGGACACAGCGTGGGACAAAGCGGGAGACAGCGGGGGACACAGCGTCAATAGAGCAGGGACACAGCGGGACACAGCGGGGGACACAGTGGGACATAGAGGGGGACACAGAGAGGACACAGCGGGACACAGAGGGACACAGCGGGGACACTGCGGGAACATAGCGGGACACAGCAGGGGACACAGCGAGGACACAGCGGGACACAGCGTGGGACAAAGCTGGAGACAGTGGGGGACACAGCGTCAATACAGCAGGGACACAGCGGGACACAGTGGGGTACACAGCTGGGGACACAGCGGGACATAGCGGGGGACACAGCGACGACACAGCGGGACACAGCGGGACACAGCGTCCTACAGCGTGGGACACAGCAAGGACACAGCGGGGACACAGCGGGACACAGCGGGGACTCACCGGGGGACACAGCCGGGGACAAAGCGGGACACCACGGGACACAGCGGGACACAGCGGGACACAGCGGGGACACTGCGGGAACATAGCCGGACACAGCGGGGTACACAGCGGGACACAGCGGGACACAGCTTGGGACACAGCGGTTGACAAAGCAGGAGACAGCGGGGGACACAGCGAGGACACCGCGGGACACAGCAGCGACACAGAGGGGACTCAGCGGGGGACACAGCAGGGGAGAAAGCGGGACAAAACGGGACAAAGTGTGACACAGTGGGACACAGCGAGGACAATGCGGGGACACAGCAGGACACAACGGGGGACAACGGAGACCGAGGGGGGACACAGCGGGACACAGCGGTGACATAGCTGGACACAACGGAATACATAGCGGGACACAGCGGGGAATACAGCGAGGACACAGTGGGACACAGTGGGGGACACAGAGGGGACACACCGGGACACAGCGTGGGACACCCCGAGGACACAGCGGGACACAGCATTTGACAAAGCGAGAGACAGTGGGGGACACAGCGAGGACACAGCAGGTCACAACGGGACACAGCGTGGGATAAAGCGGGGAACAGAGCAGGGATACATTGCGGGACACTCTGGGACACAGCAGGGGACACAGCGTGGGACACAGCGAGGACACAGCGGGACACAGCGGGACACAGTGCGGACACAGCAGGGACACAGCGGGGGACACAGCGGGACACAACGGGGAACACAGCGAGGACACAGCGGGACCCAGGGGGACACAGCGTCGATACAGCGGGGACACAGCGTTACACAGCGGGGTACACAGCTGGGGACACAAAGGGACACAGTGGGGGACACTGCGGGACACAGCAGGACACAGTGGGACACAGCTGGGACAAAGCGTGAGACACAGCAGGGGACAGATCGGGAGACAGCGGGGAACACAGCGCGGACCCAGCGGGACCCAGCAGGACACAGCGTCGATACAGCCGGGGACACAGCGGGACACAGAGGGGCACAGTGGAGGACAGTGCGAAACACAGTGAGGGACACAGGGAGGACACATCGGGACAAAGCGGGGAGCCAGCGGGGACTCAGCGGGGGACACAGCGGGGGACAAAGCGGGACACCACGGAACACAGCGGGACACAGCGGGACAGACCGGGGACACTGCGCGGACACAGCGAGACACAGCGGGGAACACAGCAGGACACAGCGGGACACAGAGAGGGACACAGCGGGGACACAGCGGGACACAGAGGGGACAATGCGGGAACATAGCGGGACACAGCGGGGTACACAGCGGGACAAAGCGGGACACAGCGGGGGACACAGCGGCAAACAAAGGGGGACACAGAGGTGTACACAGCAGGACACAGCTGGGAACACAGCGAGGACACGGCGGGACCCAGCAGGATACAGCGTCAATACAGCAGGACACAGCTGGACACAGCGGGGTACACAGCTGGGAACACAACGGGACACATCGGGGGACACAGCGAGGACCGAGCGGAACACAGTGTGGGACACAGCTAGGACACAGCGGGACACAGCATGGACACAGCAGTAGACACAGCGGGACCCAGTGTGGGACACATCGGGACACAGCGGGGACTCACCAGGGACAC
>NW_012312000.1:0-2293 GCF_000151885.1 Dipodomys ordii | reverse complement strand
ACAGTGGGACACAGCTGGACACAGCGGGGGACACAGCGGGACACAGCGGGGGACACATCAAGGACACAGCGGGCCACATCGGGGGACACAGCGAGGACACAACGGGGGACACAGCGGGGCCACAGCGGGACACAGCGGGGAACAGAGCGAGGACCCAGCGGGACCCAGCGGGACACACCGTCATTACAGCGGGGACACAGCATTACACAGCGTGATACAGAGTTGTGGACACAACGGGACACAGGGGGGCACAGCGGGACAAAGCGGGACACAGTGGGACACAGCGGGGACAATGTGTGAGACACTGCGGGGGACAGAACGGGAGACAGCGGGGGACACAGCAAGGACACAGCGGGACACAGCGGTGACAAAGCGGGGGACACAGCGGGACACAGCGGGACACAGCGGGGGACACAGGAGGGACACAGCGGGACACAGTGGGGGACACAGCGAGGTCACATTGATACACAGCAGGGACCCAGCGGGACTCAGCGGGGGACACAGCAGTACACAGCGGGACACAATGGGACACAGCAGGGGAAACAGATGGGTACACAGCGGGACACAGCCGGGAACACAGCGAGGACACAGGGGGACACAGCGGGGACACAGCAGTAGACAAAGCGGGACACAGCGGGGGACACAGCGGGACACAGCGGGACACAGTGAGGGACACAGCGAGGACACATTGGTACACAGCAGGGACCCAGCGGGACTCAGTGGGGGACACAGCAGTACACAGCGGGACGCAGCGGGACACAGCAGGTGAAACAGAGTGGTACACAGTGGGACACAGCCGGAAACACAGCGAGGACACTGCGGGACACAGCGGGGGACACAGCGGGACACAGAGGGGGACACAGCGGGACACAGCGGGGTACACAGCGGGACACACCGGGGGACACAGGGGGGACACAGCGGGACACAGCAGGGGAATCAGCGCGACACAGCAGGGGAAAACAGGGGGACACACGGGGATTCAGCGGGACACAGCGGGGGACACAGCGAGGACATATTGGGACACCGCGGGGACACATGGGGACTCAGCGGGGGACACAGCAGTACACAGCGGGCCACAGCGGGACACAGCAGGGGACACAGAGGTGTACACAGCGAGACACAGCGGGGAACACAGCGAGGACACAGCGGGACACAGCGGAGGACACAGCAAGGATACAGCGGGACACAGTGAGGGACACAGCGGGACACAGCGGGTGACACGGAGGGACACAGCAGGGGACACAGCGGGACACAGCAGGGGACACAGCGTGACACAGCGGGGGACAAAGCAGTACAGAGCGGGACACAGCAGGACACAGCGGGTCACAGCGGGGAAAACAGCAGGGGACATAGCGGGACACAGCGGGACACAACGGGGTACACAGGGGAACAGCGGGACACAGCAGGACACAGTGGGGGATACAGGGGGGACACAGCGGGTCACAGCGGGGGACACAGCGAGGAAATATTGGGACACAGCGTGGACACAGGGAGACTCAGCGGGGGACACAGCAGTACACAGCGGGACACAGCGGGTCACAGCAGGGGACACAGAGGTATACACAGCGAGACACAGCGGGGAACACAGCGAGGACACAGCGGGAGACATAGCGCGACACAGCGGGGGACACAGCGGGACACAGCGGGGGACACAGAAGGGGACACAGCGGGACACAGCAGGGGACACAGCGGGGGACACAGCGAGGACATATTGGGACACAGCGGGGACACAAGGAGACTCAGCGGGGGACACAGCGTGACACAGCAGGGGACACAGTGGGGTACACAGCGGGACACAGCTGGGGACACAGCGGGACACAGCGGGGGACACAGCGGGACACAGCGGGGGACACAGCAGGGAACTCAGCGGGACACAGCGGGGGATACAGAGGGGTACACAGCGGGACACAGCAGGGGACACAGCGGGACACAGCGGGGGACACAACGGGACACAGCGGGGGACAAAGGGGGCCACAGCGGGACACAGAGGGGGACACAGTGAGGACACATTGGGACACAGCGGTGACACAACGGGACTCAGCGTGGGACACAGCAGTACACAGCGGGACACAGCGGGACACAGCAGGGGACACAGAGGGCTACACAGCGGGACAAAGCAGGGGACACAGCGGGACACAGTGGGGCACAGCAGGGGACACGGTGGGGACAGCGGAGACAGAGAGGGAACACAGCGAGACACAGTGGGGATCAGAGCATGGGACACAGCGAGACACAGCAGGGACAAAGCGGGCACAAAGCGGATACACAGAGGGACACAGCGGGGACACAGCAG
>NW_012311999.1:0-2293 GCF_000151885.1 Dipodomys ordii | reverse complement strand
AACCTGTGGGGACACAGCGGGACACAGCGGGGGACACAGCGGGACACAGCAGGGACACAGCGGGGACACAGCGGGACCCAGCAGGACACAGCAGGACACAGCGGGGGACACAGCGGGACACAGCGGGGGACACAGCGGGACACAGCGGGGACACAGAGGGGACTCAGCAGGGGACATAGCGGGGGACAAATCGGGACACCACAGGACACAGTGGGACACAGCGGGACCCAGCGGGGACACTGCGGGGACACAGCGGGACAAAGCGGGGGACCCAGCGGGACCCAGCGGGACACAGCAGGACCCAGCGGGGAAACAGCGGGGACACAGTGGGACACAGCGAGGACACAGCGGGACACTGCGGGGCACAGCGGGGGACACAGCAGGACACAGCGGGGGACACAGGGAGGACACAGCGGAACACAGCATGGGACAAAGCGAGGACACAGCGTGAAACAGCGAGACACAGCGGGACCCAGCGGGGACCCAGCAGTGGACACAGCGGGACACAGCGGGGGACAAAGCGGGACACCACGGAACACAGCAGGACACAGCGTGAAACAGCGGTGAACCTGCGGGGACACAGCGGGACACAGCGGGGGACACAGCGGGACACAGCGGGGGACACAGCAGGGACACAGTGGGACACAGTATGACACAGCGTGGGACAAAGCAGGAGACAGCGGAGGACACAGCGAGTACACAGCTGGACACAGCGGGGACACAGAGGGGACTCAGCAGGGACATAGAGGGAAAAAAGCGGGACACCACGGGACACAGTAGGACACAGTGGGACACAGCGGGGACACTGCGGGACACAGCCAGGGGACACAGCGGTGGACAGCAGGGGACAGAGAAGGGACACAGCGGGACACAGAGGGGACACAGCTGGACACAGAAGGGTACACAGCGGGACACAGCGGAGACAGAGCTGGACACAGAGGGACACAGAAGGGACAGAGCGTGACACAGCTGGACACTGAGGGAGACAGAGCGAGGACACAGCCGGACACAGCGAAACACAGCGTGACACAGTGGGGACACAGCAGGGGACACAGCGGGACACAGCGGGGGACATAGCGGGACACAGCGGGACACAGCAGGGACAAAGCGGGACACAGCGGGGGACACAGCGAGGACACAGCGGGACACAGCGGTGACAAAGCGGGACACAGAGGGGAAAACAGCGAGGACACAGCGGGACACAGCGGTGACAAAGTGGGACACAGCGGGGGACACAGTGGGACACAGCGGGACACAGAGTCGATAGAGCGGGGACAGAGCGGGACACAGCGGTGACACAGCGGGACTCAGCGGGGGACACTGCGGGACCCAGCGGGACCCAGCGGGGACACAGCAAGGACACAGCGGGGGACACAGTGGGACACAGCGGGGGACACAGCGGGGGACACAGCGGGGGACACAGTGGGACCACAGCGGGGGACACAGCGGGGACAAAGTGGGACACAGCAAGGACACAGCTGGAAACAGCGGGGTACACAGTGGGGACACAGGTGGACACAGCAGGGTACACAGCGGAACACAGAGGGACACAGCGAGGATACAGCGGACACAGCTGAACACAGCGGGACACAGCAGGACACAACGGGACACGGCCTGACACAGCGGGGACACAGCGGGTGACACAGTGGGACACAGCGGGACACAGCGGAGGACACAGCGGGACATTGCGGGGGACACAGCGTGGGACAAAGCGGGACACAGCGGGGTACACAGCGGGACACAGCGGGACACAGCGAGGACACAGCGCGGACACAGCCAGGACACAGCGGGACACAGCAGGACACAGCGCGGCACACAGTGAGGACACAGCGGGATACAGCCTGACACAGTGGGGACACAGCGGGGGACACAGCAGGACACAGCGGCGTACACATTGGGGACAAAGCTGGACACAGCGGGGTACACAGCAGGACACAGTGGGGACACAGCGAGGACACAGCGGGACACAGCGGGACACAGCGGGACACAGCTGGACACAGCGGGACACAGTGGGGGACACAGCGGGACACAGCGCGGGACACAGTGAGGACAAAGTGGGACACAGCCAGACGCAGCGGGGACACAGCGGCGGACAGAGCAGGACACAGCGGTACACAGCGGGGGACACAGCGGGAGACACAGCAGGACACAGCGGGGACACAGCTGGACACATGGGGTACACAGTGGGACAGAGCGGGGACAATGCGAGGACACAGCCCGACACAGCGGGAAATACTGCGGGACACAGTGGGACACAGCGGCACATAGCTGGGACACAGCAGGATACACAGTG
>NW_012311998.1:0-2293 GCF_000151885.1 Dipodomys ordii | reverse complement strand
TTCCCGCTGGGTCTCGCTGTGTCCCCCGCAGTGTCCCCCGCTGTGTCCCCCGCTGTGTCCCTATGTGTCCCATGCTTTGTCCCCCTGTGTCCCTGCAGTTTCCCCGCTGTGTCCCGCTGTTTCCCACTGTGTTCTGTGGTGTCCCGCTTTGTCCCCTGCTGTGTCCCCCGGTGAGTCGCCGCAGTGTCCCCGCTTTGTCCTGCTGAGTCCTCCATGTGTCCCCCGCTGTGTCCCGCCGTGTCCGGATGTGTCCCCAACTATGTCGCCCGCTGTGTCCCCGCAGTGTCAGCGCTGTGTCCCGCTGTGTCCTCGCTGTGTCCCCCGCTGTCTCCCGCTGTGTCCCCCGCTGTGTCCCGCTGTGCCCTGCAGTGTCCCGCTCTGTCCCGCTGTGTCCTCGCTGTGTCCCCGCTGTGTCCCCCGCTGTCTCCAGCTCTGTCCCCTGCTGTGTCTCACGCTTTGTCCCCGCTGTGTCCCACTGCGTCCTGCTGTGTCCCGCTGTGCCCCCACTGTGTCCCGTTGTGTCCACAGCTTTGTACCATGCTGTGTAACGCTGTGTCTCCGCTGTATCTACGTTGTGTCCTGCTGGGTGCCGCTGTGTCCTCGCTGTGTTCCCCGCTGTGTCCAGCTGTTTCCCCCACTGTGTCCCCCACTGTGTCCTCGCTGTGTCCCCAGCTGTGTCCCGCTTTGTCCCGCTGTGTCCTTGCTATGTCCCGCTCTGTGTCCCGCTGTGTCCCCCGCCGTGTCCCGCTGTGTCCCGCTGTGTCCCGCTGCGTCCCCGCTGTGTCCCGCTGTGTCCCGCTTTGTCCCCCACTGTTTCCCATTGTGTCAACAGCTGTGTACCCCGCTGTGTCCCGCTGTGTCCCGCTGTGTCCCACTGTGTCCCGTGGTGTCCCGCTTTTTCCCCCGCTGTGTCCCCGGCTGAGTCTCGCTGTGTCCCCACTGTGTCCTCTCTTTGTCTCCGCTGTGTCCTGCTCTGTTCCCCACTGTGTCTCTCGTTTTGTCCCTGCTGTGCCCCGCTGTGTCCCGCTGTGTCCTGCTGTGTCCCCCACTGTGTCCCGTTGTGTCAACAGCTGTGTACCCCGCTGTGTCCCGCTGTGTCTCTGCTTTATCGATGCTGTGTCCCGCTGGGTCCTGCTGTGTCTCTCTCTGTGTTCCCCACTGTGTCATGCTGTGTCCCCCGCTGTGTCCCTCGCTGTGTCCCCCGCTGTGTCCCGCTGTGTCCCCCGCTGTGTCCTTGCTGTGTTCCTGCTGGGTCCCTCTCTGTCCCGCAGTGTCCCCTGCTGAGTCCCGTTGTGTCACCGCTGTGTCCCGCTGTGTCCCCGCTCTATCGACGTTGTGTCCTGCTGGGTCCCACTGTGTCCTCTCTTTGTTCCCCACTGTGTCCCGCTGTGGCCCCCGCTGTGTCTCTCGCTGTGTCCCACTGTGTCCCCGGCTGTGTCCAGCTGTGTCCCGCTGTGTCCCCCGCTGTGTCCTTGCTGTGTCCCCGCTGTGTCCCGCTGTGTCCCGCAGTGTCCCCAGCTGTGTCCCGCTGTGTCACCGCTGTGTCCCGCTTTGTCCTCACTGTGTCCCCCGCTGTGTCCCGCTTTGTCCCTGCTGTGTACCCCGCTGTGTCCCTCTGTGTCCCCCGCTGTGTCCCGCTGTGTCCCCTGCTGTGTCCCCACTGTGTCACGCTGTGTTTCCCTGTGTCCGGCTGTGTCCTTGCTCTGTCTCCCTCAGTGTCCAGCTGTGTCCTCCCTGTGTCCCCCGCTGTGTCGCGCTGAGTCCCCTGTTGTGTCCCGCTGTGTCCTGCTGTGTCACGCTCTGTCCCCTCTGTGTCCCTCTGTGTCCAACTCTGTCCCCGTTGTGTGTCCGCTGTGCCCCGCTGTGTACCCTTCTGTGACCAGCTGTGTCCCCTCTGTGTCCCGCTGTGTCCCTTCTCTGTCCCCCGCTGACCACCGCTGTGTCCCCCGGCTGTGTCCCGCTGTGTCCCCGCTGTGTCCCGCTGTGTCCTACTGTGTCCCGTGGTGTCCCGCTTTTTCCCCTCTATGTCCTCTGCTAAGTCCCCTCTGTGTCCCCGCTGTGTCCAGCTGTGTCCTCGCTGTGTCCTCCGCTGTCTCCTGCTTTGTCCCACGATGTGTCCTACTGTGTCCCACAGTGTCCCTGCTGTGTCCCCTGCTGTGTCCCGCTGTGTCCCGCTGTGTCCCCCGCTGTGTCCTGCTGGGTCCCACTGTGTCCCCGCTGTGTCCCTGCTATGTCCGACTGTGTCCCCCGCTGTGTCCCGCTGGGTCCCGCTGGGTCCCCCGCTGTGTCCCGC
>NW_012311997.1:0-2293 GCF_000151885.1 Dipodomys ordii | reverse complement strand
ACAGCGGGGGACACAGGGATGACAGACCAGGACCCAGCGGGACCCAGCGTGGATACAGCAGGGACCCAGCTGGACACAGCGGGACACAGCGGGGACACAGCAGTAGACACAGCGGGACACAGTGCCGGACACAGCGGGACACAGCGGGGGACAAAGGGAGGACACAGCGGGACCCAGCGGGACCCAGCGTGGATACAGCAGGGACACAGCGGGACACAGTGGGGTACACAGCTGGGGACACAGCAGGCACACAGCTGGGGACACAGCGGGGACAAAATGAGACACCACGGGACACAGCGAGGACACAGCGGGAAACAGAGGAACACAGCGGGGGACAAAGCGGGATGAAGCGGGGGACATAGCGGGACACAGCGGCACACAGTGGGGGACACAGCGGGGGATAGCGGAGACAGAGATGGGCCACAGCGGGACACAGCGGTGACATAGCTGGACACAGCGGGGTACACAGCGGGACACAGCGGGCACACCGGGGACACAGCGGGACACAGCGGGACACAGCGGGACACAGCGGGGACACAGTGGGACACAGCGGGACAAAGCGGGGGACACAGCGGGACACAGCTGGGGACACAGCGAGGACACAGCGGGATACAGCGGGGGACACAGTGAGGACACAGCGGGACACAGCCGGGGAAAAAGCGGGACACAGCGGGGACACAGCAGTGGACACAGCGGGACACAGCGGGGGACACAACCGGACACAGCGGGGAAACAGTGGGGGGACACAGTGGGACACGGTTGGGACACAGCGGGGGACACAGCGGGACACAGCGGGGACACAGCGGGACTCAGCGGGGGACACAGCAGTATACAGCAGGACACAGCGGGGACACAGCAGGGACACAGCGGGGGACACAGCGGGACACAGCGGGGAACACAGCGGGACACAGAGGGGGACACAGTGGGGTACACAGCGGGACACATCTTGGGACACAGCGGGGAAACAGCGGGACACACCGGGGGACAGATCGAGGACACAGCGGGATAGAGCGGGACACAGCGAGGACCCAGCGGAACACAGCGTGGGACACAGGGGCGGACACAGTGGGACACAGCGGGACACAGCGGGGGACACAGGGAGGACACAGCGGGACCCAGCGTCGATACAGCGGGGACACAGTGGGACACAGCGAGGTACACAACTGGGGACACAACGGGACACAGCGGGGAACACATGGAGGACATAGCGGGATCCAGCGGGACCCAGCGTCGTTACAGCGGGGACACAGCGGGACACAGCAGGGTGCATAGCTGGGGACACAACGGGACACTGGGGGGGACACAGAGAGTACCCAGCGGGACACAGCGGTACACAGCGGGGACACTGCGGGAACATAGTGGGACACAGCGGGGTACACAGTAGGACACAGCGGGACACAGCTAGGGACACAGCGGGGACAAAGCGGCAGACAGCGGGGGACACAGCGAGGACACAGCGGGACACAGCGGCGACACAGAGGGGACTCAGCGGGACAAAGCAGGGGACACAGCGGGACACAGCGGGACACAGCGGGGGACACAGCGGGGGACAGCGGAGACAGAGAGGGGCCAAAGCGAGACACAGCGGTGACACAGCTGGACACAACGGAGTACACAGCGGACACAGCGGGCACACAGCGGGGACACAGCGGCACACAGCGAGACACAGCAGGGACCAAGCGGGACATAGCGGGACACAGCAGAACACAGCAGGGGACACAGCAGGACACAGCGGGGGACCCAGCGAGGACACAGCAGGACACAGCGGGGGACACAGCTGGGGACACAGCGGGACACAGCGGGGAACACAGCGAGGACACAGCGGGACCCAGCAGGACACAGCATCGATACAGCAGGGACACAGTGTTACACAGCGTGGTACCCAGCTGTGGACACAACGGGACAGAGTGGGGGCACAGTGAGACACAGCGGGACACAGCGAGGACACAGCGGGACACATTGGTGACACAGCGGTGAACACAGCAGAACACTGCAGCGGACACAGCCGGGGACACAGCGGGACACAGCGCGACACAGCGGGGGACACAATGGGGACACAGCGGGACACAGCGGGGGACACAGCGAGGACACAGCGGAACACAGTTGGGGACACAGAGAGGACACAGCGGGACACAGCGAGACACAGTGGGACACAGCGTGGACACAGCAGTAGACACAGCGGGACATAGCGGGAGACACAACGGGACACAGCGGTGGACACAACGAGGACACAGCGGGACACAGCGGGACACAGTGGGGACACAGCGTCGATACAGCGGGGACACAGCGAGAC
>NW_012311996.1:0-2293 GCF_000151885.1 Dipodomys ordii | reverse complement strand
TCAGGAGAAGCAGTAGAAGCAGAAGAAGCGGAAGCAGGAGAAGCAGAAGCAGATGTTTTAAGAATAAGCAAAAGAAGCAGAAGCAGAAGCAGTGAGAGAAGCAGAAGAAGGAGAAGGAGAAGGAGCAGCAGAAGGAGAAGCAGAAGCAGAAAGAGAAGCAGAAACAGAAGAAGAACAAGAAGGAGAAGCAGGAGAATCAGAAGAAGCAGAAGTAGAAGCAGAAGAAGGAGAAGCAGAAGTAGAATCAGAAGAAACAGAAGAAGAAGAAGCAGAAGAAACAGAAGCAAAAGAAACAGAAGAAGGAGAAGAGCAGAAGCAGAAGCAGAAGCAGAAGGAGAAGCAGAAAGAGAAGCAGGAGAAGCAGAAGAAGCAGGAGAAGCAGAAGCAGAAGAAACAGGAGAAGCCGAAGAAGCAGAAGCAGAATCTGAAGCAGAAGGAGAAACAGAAGAAGCACAATCTGAAGCAGAAGCAGAAGAAACAGAAATAGTAGAATAAGCAGAAGCAGAAGCACCAGGACAAGCAGAAGAACAAGAAGGAGAAGGCGAAAGAGAAGGATTAGGAGTAGGAGAAGAAAAAGGATAAGCAGAAGCAGAAAGAGACGCAGAAGGAGAAGCAGCACGAGAAGTAGGAGAAGCAGGAGAAGCAGAAGCAAGAGAAGCAGAAGAAACAGAAGATGCAGAAGCAGAATGAGAAGCAGAAGGAGAAATTGAAACAGAAGGAGAAGCAAAAGGAGAAGCAGAAGGAGGAGAAGGAGAAGGAGAAGCAGAAAGAGAAGCAGAAAGAGAAGCACAACGAGAAGCAGGAGAAGCAGAAGCAGGAGAAGCAGAAGCAGAAGAAACATAAGAAGGAGAAGAAGCAGAAGCAGAAGGAGAAGCAGAAACAGAAGGAAAAGCAGAAATAGAAGCAGGAGCAGCAGAAGAAGCAGCAGCAGGAGAAGCATAAGCAGAAGAAGCCGAAGAAGCAGAAGCAGAACCTGAAGCATAAGGAGATACAGGAGAAGCAGAAGAAGCAGAATTTGGAGAAGCAGAAGCAGAAAGAGGAGCAAAAGCAGAAGGAGAAGCATAAGGAGAAGCAGAAGAAACAGAAGAAGCAGAGGCAGTAGCAAAAGATGTAGAAGCAGAAGGAGAAGCAGAAGGAAAAGCAGAAGAACGAGAAGGAGAAGGAGAAGGAAAAACAGAAGGAGAAGCAGAAAGAGAAGCAGAAAGAAAAGCAGAAGGAGAAGCAGGAGATGCAGAAACAGGAGAAGAACAAGCAGAAGAAACAGGAGAAGGACAAGAAGCAGAAGCAGAAGGAGAAGCAGAAAGAGAAGGAGGGGAAGCAGAAGAAGCAGAAGCAGGAGAAACAGAAGCATAAGAATCCGAAGAAGCAGAAGCAGAACCTGAAGCAGAAGGAGAAGCAGGAGAAGCAGAAGAATCAGAATCTGGAGAAGCAGAATGAGAAGCAGAAGGAGAAGCAGAAGCAGAAAGAGAATCAAAAGCAGAATGAGAAGCAGAATGAGAAGCAGAAGGAGAAGCAGAAGCAGAAAGAGAATCAAAAGCAGAAGGAGAAGCAGAAGAAACAGAAGAAGTAGAAGCAGTAGCAGTTGTAGCAGAAGCAGAAGGAAAAGCAGAAGAACAAGAAGGAGAAGGAGAAACAGAAGGAGAAGCAGAAAGAGAAGCAGGAGAAGGAGAAGCAGAAGGAGAAGCAGAAGCAGAAGAAGATGCAGAAGGAGAAGCAGAAGAAGCAGGAGCAGAAGGAGAAGCAGGAAAAGCAGAAGAAGCAGAAGCAAAAGGAGAAGCAAAAGAAGGAGAAGGAGAAGCAGAGGCAGAAGAAGAAGCATAAGGAGAAGCACAAGCAGAAGGAGATGCAGAAGGAGAAGCAGGAGAAGCAGAAGAAGCAGAAGCTGAAGGAGAATCAGAAGTACGAGAAGGAGAAGGAGGAGAAGCAGAAGCAAAAGGAGAAGCACAAGCAGAATGAGAAGCAGAAAGAGAAGCATGAGGAGGACAAGAAGCAGAAGCAGGAGAAGCCGAAAGAGAAGAAGCAGAAACAGAAACAGAAGGAGAAGCAGAAGCAGAAGGAGAAGCAGCAGAAGAAGTAGAACCAGAAATTCAGGCACGAGAAACAGAAGAAGCAGAAGCAGAAGGAGAAGCAAAAAGAGAAGCAGAAGGGGAAGTAGAAAAAACAGCAGAAGAAGTAGAAAAACAAGCAGTTGAAGCAGAAGCAGGAAGAGAAGTAGAAGTAGAAGAAGAAGCAGAGAGATGAGAGAGAGAGAGAGAGAGAGAGAGAGAGAGAGAGAGAGAGAGAGAGAGAGAGA
>NW_012311995.1:0-2293 GCF_000151885.1 Dipodomys ordii | reverse complement strand
GTCCCCCGCTGTGTCCCGCTCTGTCAACCCTGTGTCCCCCGCTGTGTCTGCTCTGTCCCTCTGTTTCCCCTGCTGTGTCCCTGCTCTGTCCCACTGTGTCCCCCGCTGTGTCCCTGCTGTGTCCCCGCTCTGTCCCACTGTGTCCCGCTGTGTCTCCCGCTGATTCCCGCTGTGTCCCAGATGTGTCCCGCTGAGTCCTCACTGTGTCCCCTGCTGTGTCCCGCTTTGTTCCCCCTGTGTCGCCCGCTGTGTCCCGCTGTGTCCCCCGCTGTGTCCCGCTGTTTCCCCTGCTGTGTCCCCGAGGTGTCCCACTGTGTCCCGCTGTGACCGTGTTGAGTCCCGCTGTGTCCCCGCTGTGTCCCGCTTTGTCATCGCTGTGTCCCCCGCTGTGTCCCGCATTGTCCCCCCGTGTCCCCCACTGTGTCCCGCTGTGTCCCCCTCTGTGTCCCGCTGTGTCCCCTGCTGTGTCCCAACTGTGCCCTGCTGTGTTCCGCTGTGTCACGCTGTGTCCTCGCTGTGTCTCCCGCAGTGTCCCGCAGTTTCCCCCCTGTGTCCCCCGCTGTGTCCCGCTGGGTCCCTCTGTGTCCCCTGCTGTGTACCCTGCTCTGTCCGACTGTGTCCCCCGCTGTGTCCCGCTGTGTCCCGCTGTGTAATGCTGTGTCCTGCTGTGTCCCCCACTGAGTCCAGCTGTGTCCCCTCTGTGTCCCAATTTGTCCTCGCTGTGTCCCCCGCTGTGTCCCGCTGGGTCCCTCTGTGTCCTCTGCTGTGTACCCTGCTCTGTCCCACTGTGTCCCCCGCTGTGTCCTGCTGTGTACTGCTGTGTCCCCCGCTGAGTCCCGCTGTGTCCCCGCTGTGTCCCAATGTGTCCTCGCTGTGTCCCCCGCTGTTTCCCACTGTGTCCCCTCTGTGTCCCCCGATGTGTCCACTGCTGTGTCCACCGCTCGGTCCCCACTGTGTCCCACTGTGCCCCGCTGTGTCCCCGCTGTGTGCCCGCTGTGTCCCGCTGTGTACCCTGCTGTGTCCAGCTGTGTCACCCCTGTGTCACGCTGTGTCCCCTCTCTGTTCCCCGCTATCCCCTGCTTTGTCCCCCACTATGTCCCGTTGTGTCCCGCTGTGTCCCCTCCTTTGTTCCGCTGTGTCCCCGCAGTGTCCCCGCTGTGTCCCGCTGTGTCACACTGTGTCCCGTGGTGTTCCGCTTTGTCCCCTGCTGTGTCCCCCGCTGAGTCCCACTTTGTCCCCGTTGTGTCCTGGTGTGTCCCCCGCTCTGTCCCCTGCTGTGTCCTGCTGTGCCCCCGCTGTTGCCCGCTGTATGCCCGCATTGTCCCCGCTGTGTCTGCTGTGTCCCGCTGTGTTCCGTGGTGTCCCGTTTGTCCCCCACTGTGTCCCTGCTGAGTCCCCGCTGTGTCCCCGTTGTGTCCCGCTGTGTCCTCGCTGTGTCCCCCGCTGTGTCCTGCTCTGTTCCCCGCTATGTCTCCCGCTTTGTCCCCGCTGTGACCCGCTGTGTCCCCCCAGTGTTCCCCGCTGAGTTCCGCTGTGTCCCCCGCTGTGTCCCCGCTGTGACCCGCTGTGTCCTCGCTGTGTCCCCCGCTGTCTCCCGCATTGCCCCACGCTGTGTTTTGCTGTGTCCTCGCTGTGTCCCACGCTGTGTACCACTATGTCACCACTGTGTCCCCTGCTGTGTGCCGCTGTGTTCCGCTGTGTCCCCCGCTGTGTTCCCCGTTGTGTCCCGCTGTGTCCCCGGCTGTGTCCCGCTGTGTCCTCGCTGTGTCCCGCTGTGTCCTCGCTGTGTCCCCCGATGTGTCCTGCTCTGTTCCCCGCTGTGTCTCCCGCTTTGTCCCCGCTGTGCCCCGCTGTGTCCCGCTGTGTCCCAGTGTGTCCCGCTATGTCCCCCACTGTGTCCCCTTGTGTCCCCAGCTGTGTACCCCGCTGTGTCCCGCTGTGTCCCCTCTGTATCCACGGTGTGTCGCTGGGTCCCGCTGTGTCCTCTCAGTGTACCCCGCTGTGTCCCACTGTGTCCCCCGCTGTGTTCCTCGCTGTGTTCCTCTGTGTCCCCCACTGTGTCCCGCTGTGTCCTCCCTGTGTCCCCTGCTGTGTCCTGCTATGTCCCCCGGTGTGTCCCTCTGTGTCCCCTGCTGTGTCCCTCGCTGTGTCCCTGCTGTGCCCCGCTGTGTCCCTACTGTGTCCCGCTGTGTCCCCTGCTGTGTCCCTGCTGTGTCCGCGCTGTGGGCCCGCTGTGTCCCGCTTTGTACCCCGCTGTGTCCAGCTGTGTCACCGCTGTGTCCACTCTGTCCAC
>NW_012311994.1:0-2293 GCF_000151885.1 Dipodomys ordii | reverse complement strand
GGAGAAATTGAAGGAGAAGGAGAATGAGACGGAGAAGCAGAAGGAGAAGTAGGAGAAGCAGAAGAAGGAGAAGCAGGAGAAGCAGAAGCAGAAGAAACAGAAGAAGGAGAAGAGCAGAAGCAGAAGCAGACGGAGAAGCAGAAGCAAAAGGAGAAGCAGAAGAAGCAGAAGCTGAAGCAGAAGAAGAAGAAACAGAAAAAGCAGAAGAAGCAGAAGAAGAAGCAGCAGGAGAAGCAGAAGAAGAAGAAGGAGAAGGAGAAAGAGAAGGATTAGGAGTAGGAGAAACAGAAGGATAAGCAGAAGCAGAAAGAGAAGGAGAATGAGAAGGAGAAGCAGGAGAAGTAGAAGAAGCAGGAGAAGTAGAAGAAGCAGAAACAGGAGAAGCAGAAGCAGAATGAAAAGCAGAAGAAGGCGAAATTGAAACAGAAGAAGATGCAGAAAGAGAAGCAGGAGCAGTAGTGGAAGCAGAAGAAGGAGAAGCAGAAGGAGAAGCATAAAGAGAAACAGAAGGAGAAGCAGGAGAAGCAGAAGCAAGAGAAGCAGAATCAGAAGAAATAGAAGAAGGAGAAGAAGCAGAAGCAGAAAGAGAAGCAGAAACAGAAGGAGAAGCAGAAATAGAAGCAGAAGAAGCCGAAGAAGCAAAAGCAGAACCTAAAGCAGAAGGAGAAGCAGGAGAAGCAGAAGAAGCAGAATCTGGAGAAGAAGAAGGAGAACCAGAAGGAGAAGCAGAAGCAGAAAGAGAAGCAAAAGCAGAAGGAGAAGCAGAAGAAACAGAAGAAGCAGAATCAGTAGTAGAAAAAGCTGAAGATGCAGAAGCAGAAAGAGAAGCAGAAGGAATAGCAGAAGAACGAGAAGGAGAAATAGAAGTAAAACCAGAAGGAGAAGCAGGAAAAGCAGAAGAAACAGAAGCAGACGGAGAAGCAGAAGAAGGAGAAGGAGAAGCCGTAGCAGAAGAACAAGCAGAAGGAAAAGCACAAGCAGAAGGAGATGCAGAAGGATCAGCAGGAAATGCAGAAGACGCAGAAGCAGAAGGAGAAGAAGAAGGAGAAGAATCAGAATCAGAAGAAGCAGAAGCAAAAATAGAAAGAGAAGCCGACGAAGAGAAGCAGAACGAGAAGCAGGAGAAGCAGAAGAAGCACAAGCGGGAGAAGCAGAAGAAGAAGAAACAGAAGAAGGAGAAGGAGCAGAAGCAGAAGGAGAAGCAGAAGGAGAAGCAGAAAGAGAAGCAGAAAAAGCAGAAGAAGCTGAAGCAGGAGAAGCAGAAGGAGAAGAAACAGGAGAAGGACAAGAAGCAGAAAGAGAAGCAGTAGAAGCAGAAGAAGCAGGAAAAGCAGAAGCAGAAGAAAGAGAAGAAGAAGAAGACGAAGAAGAAGAAGAAGAAGAAGAAGAAGAAGAAGAAGAAGAAGAAGAAGAAGAAGAAGAAGAAGAAGCATAAGGAGAAGCATAAGGAGAAGTATAAGGAGAAGCAGTAGAAGCAGAAGAAGCAGAAGCAGGAGAAGCTGAAGCAGAAGAAAAAGAATAAGCAAAAGAAGCAGAAGCAGAAGCAGTGAGAGAAGCAGAAGAAGGAGAAGGAGAAGGAGCAGCAGAAGGAGAAGCAGACGCAGAAAGAGAAGCAGAAACAGAAGGAGAACAAGAAGGAGAAGCAGGAGAATCAGAAGAAGCAGAAAGAGAAGGAGAAGAAGGAGAAGCAGAAGTAGAATCAGAAGAAACAGAAGAAGAAGAAGCAGAAGAAGAAGAAACAGAAGCAAAAAAACAGAAGAAGGAGAAGAGCAGAAGCAGAAGGAGAAGCAGCAGAAGAAGAAGAACCAGAAAGAGAAGCAGGAGAAGCAGAAGAAGCAGGAGAAGCAGAAGCAGAAGAAACAGAAGAAGCCGAAGAAGCAGAAGCAGAATCTGAAGCAGAAGGAGAAACAGAAGAAGCACAATCTGAAGCAGAAGCAGAAGAAACAGAAATAGTAGAATAAACAGAAGCAGAAGCAGCAGGAGAAGCAGAAGAAGAAGAAGGAGAAGGCAAAAGAGAAGGATTAGGAGTAGGAGAAGCAGAAGGATAAGCAGAAGCAGAAAGAGAAGCAGAAGGAGAAGCAGCACGAGAAGAAGGAGAAGCAGAAAAGCAGAAGCAGAATGAGAAGCAGAAAAAACAGAAGACGCAGAAGCAGAATGAGAATCAGAAGGAGAAATTGAAGCAGAAGGAGAAGCAGAAGAAGAAGGAGAAGGAAAGGGAGAAGCAGAAAGAGAAGCAGACGAGAAGCAGACAAGCAGCAGCAGGAGCAGCAGTAGAAGCAGAAGCAGAAGAAAC
>NW_012311993.1:0-2293 GCF_000151885.1 Dipodomys ordii | reverse complement strand
GCTGTGTCCCCTCATTGTCCCCCACTGTGTCCCCGCTGTGTCCCCCGCTGTGTTCCGCTTTGTTTCCGCTGTGTCCCGCTGTGTCCCCGCAGTGTACCCGCTGTGTCCCCGCTGTGTTCCACATTGTGTCCCACTGTGTGCCCCCTGTTTCCACGCTGTGTCCCTGCTGTGTCCCCCGCTGTGTCCCGCTGTGTCCTGCTGTGTTCTGCTGTGTTCCATGCTGTGCCCCCGCTGTGTCCTGCTGTGTCCCGCTGTATCCCCCGCTGTGTCCGGCTGTGTCCCCGCTGTGTCCACCTCTGTGTCCCCGCTGTGTCCCACTTTGTCCAGCTGTGTCCCCTGCTGTGTCCTCGCTGTGTCCCGCTATGTCCAAGCTGTGTCCCCTCATTGTCCCCCACTGTGTTCCCGCTGTGTCCCCCGCTGTGTCCTGCTGTGTCCCCGCTGTGTCCCGCTGTGTCCCCGCAGTGTACCCGCTGTGTCCCCGCTTTGTCCTGCTGTGTTTCCGCTCTGTCCCGCTGTGTCCCTGCTGTGTTCCCTCTGTGTCCCGCTGTGTCCCCGCTGTGTCCCTGTTATGTCCCCCGCTGTGCCCGCTGTGTCCCCGCTGTCCCCCACTCTGTCCCCTGCTGTGTCCCGCTGTGTCTCCCGCTGTGTCCCGCTGTGTCCCTTCTGTGTCCCGCTGTGTCCCAGCTGTATCCCCCGCTGTGTCCCGCTGTGTCCCCCTCTGTGTCCCGCTGAGTGCCGCTGTGTCCCCCTCTGTGTCCCCGCTCTATCTCGCTGTGTCCCCCGCTGTGTCCCCGCTGTGTCCCGCTGTGTCCTCGCTTGTCCCCTGCTGTGTCCTGTTGTGTCCCCCGCTGTGTATCTCGCTGTGGCCCGTTGTGTCCTCCTTGTCCCTCGATGATTCCTTGTTGCCCCCTGCTGTGTCCGCCGCTGTGTCCCGCTGTGTCCCGCTATGTCCCGCTGTGTCTCCGCTGTGTCCCCCACTGTGACACCGATGTGTCCCCGTTGTGTCCCCCGCTGTGTCCCGCTGTGTCCCCCGCTGTTTCCCGCTGTGTCCCGCTGTGTCCCCGCTGTGTGCTCGCCTTGTCCCTCTGTGTACCCCGCTGGGTCCAGCTCTGTCCCCACTGTGTCCTGCTGTGTCCCCTATCTGTCCCCCGCTGTGTCCCCTGCTGTGTCCCGCTGTGTTCTGCTGTGTCCCGCTGTGTCTCGTGGTGTCGCGCTTTGTTCCCCACTGTGTCCCCCTCTGTGTCCTCCGGTGAGTCCCCGCTGTTTCCCGCTTTGTCCTCCCTGTGTCCCCCGCTGTGTCTACTGCTGTGTCCCTGTTGTGTCCCGCTGTGTCCCGCTGTGTCCTCGCTGTGTCCCACGCTCTGTTCTGTTGTGTCCTCGCTGTGTCCCCCGATGTGTCCCTTTGTGTCCACAGGTATGTATACGCTGTGTCCCATTGTGTCCCAGCTGTATCGATGCTGTGTCCCGCTGGGTCCCGCTGTGTCCTCGCTGTGTTCCCAGCTGTGTTCCACTGTGTACCCGTCTGTGTCCCCCTCTGTGTCCCGCTGTGTCCCCCGCTGTATCCCGCTGTGTCCCGCTGTGTACAGCTGTGTCCCCCGCTGTGTCTGGCTGTGTCCCCCGCTGGGTCCCGCTGTGTCCAGGCTGTGTCCCACTCTATCGCCCGCTATGTCCCCGTCTTTGTCCCCGCTGTGTCCCGTTGTGTCCCGCTGTGTCCCCCGCTGTTTCCCGTTGTGTCTCCAGCTGTGTACCCCGCTGTGTCCCGCTGTGTCCCTTGGTGTCCCGCTTTGTCACCCACTGTGTCCCCCGGTGAGTCCCCGCTGTGTTCCCGCTGTGTCCTCCCTGTGTCTCCCGCTGTGTCCCGCTGTGTCCCCCGCTGTGTCCCGCTGTGTCTACTGCTGTGTCCCTGCTGTGTCCCGCTGTGTCCCGCTGTGTGCCTCTGTGTCCTCGCTGTGTCCCACGCTGTGTTCCGCTGTGTCCTCGCTGTGTCTCCTGATGTGTCCCTTTGTGTCTCCAGTTGTGTACCCTCTGTGTCCCGCTTTTTCCCCGCTGTATCGACGCTGTGTCCCACTGGGTCCCGCTGTCTCCTCGCTGTGTTCCCCGCTGTGTCCCGCTGTGTACCCCTCTGTGTCCCTCTCTGTGTCCTGCTGTGTCCCTGCTGTGTCCCGCTGTGTCCCTCTGTGTCCTCGCTGTGTCCCACGCTGTGTTCCGCTGTGTCCTCCCTGTGTCCCCCGATGTGTCCCAAAAGAGTCTCCAGTTGTGTACCCGTTGTGTCCCGCTTTTTCCCCGCTGTATG
>NW_012311992.1:0-2293 GCF_000151885.1 Dipodomys ordii | reverse complement strand
TGCTTCTACTTCTTCTGCTTCTCCTGCTTCTCCTTCTCCTTCTCTTTCTGCTTCTTCTTGTCCGTCTGTTTCTCCTACTCCTAATCCTTCTCTTTCTCCTTCTCCTTTTTCTTCTGCTTTTCCTGCTTCTTCTTCTTCTGCTTCTTCTTCTTTTTCTGATTTTTCAGTTTCTTCTGCTTCAGCTTCTGCTTCTTCTGCTTCTCCTTCTGCTTCTGTTTCTCCTTCTGCTTCTGCTCTTCTCCTTCTTCTGTTTCTTCTGCTTCTGCTTCTCCTGCTTCTCCTTCTTCTGCTTCTCATACTTCTCCTTCTGCTTCTCCGTCTCATTCTCCTTCTCCTTCAATTTCTCCTTCTTGTGCTTCTCATTCTGCTTCTGCTTCTCCTATTTCTGCTTCTTCTGTTTCTCCTTCTGCTTCTCCTTCTGATTCTCTTTCTGCTTCTGATTCTCCTTCTGCTCCTCCTACTCCTAATCCTTTTCTTTCTCCTTCTTCTTCTTCTGCTTCTCCTTCTGATTCTCCTTCTGCTTCTTCTTCTGCTTTACCTGCTTCTCTTTCTGCTTCTCCTTCTGCTTCTCCTTCTGTTTCTCCTTCTCCTTCCTTTTCTTCTGCTTTTCCTACTGCTTCTGCTACAACTGCTACTGCTTCTACTTCTTCTGTTTCTTCTGCTTCTCCTTCTGCTTTTGATTCTCTTTCTGCTTCTGCTTCTCCTTCTGCTTCTCATTCTGCTTCTCCAGATTCTGATTCTTCTGCTTCTCCTGCTTCTCCTTCTGCTTCAGGTTCTGCTTCTGCTTCTTCGGATTCTTATGCTTCTGCTTCTCCTGTTTCTGCTTCTTCTGCTTCCCCTCCTTCTCTTTCTGCTTCTCCTTCTGCTTCTGCTTCTTGTCCTTCTCCTGTTTCTTCTGCTTGTTCTTCTCCTGTTTCTGCATTTCCTGCTTCTCCTTCTGCTGCTCTTTCTGTTTGTCCTGCCGCTTTTCCTTCTACTGCTCCTTCTTCTGCTTCTCTTTCTGCTTCTACTCCTGTTTCTCCTTCTCCTTCTCCTTCTAGTTCTTCTGCTTTTCCTTCTGCTTCTCCTTCTGCTTCTGAATCTTCTGCTTCTTCTGATACTGCCTCTGCTTCTTCTGTTTCTTCTGCTTCTTCTTCTGCTTTTGCTTCTCTTTCTGCTTCTGCTTCTCCTTCTGCTTCTCCAGATTCTGCTTCTTCTGCTTCTCCTGCTTCTACTTCTTCTTCATGTTCTGCTTTTGCTTTTTCGGCTTCTTCTGCTTCTGCTTCTCCTGCTGCTGCTTCTTCTGCTTCTCCTGCTTCTCTTTCTGCTTTTCCTTCTGTTTCTGCTTCTCCTTCTGCTTCTGCTTCTTCCCCTTCTTCTGTTTCTTCTGCTTCGGCTTCTCCAGCTTCTGCTTCTCCAGCTTCTCGTTCTGCTTCTCTTTCTGCTTCTCTTTCTCCTTCTCCTTGTCCTTCTCCTTCTTCTGTTTCTTCTTCTGCTTCTGCTTCTCCTTCTGCTTCTGCTTCTGCTTCAATTTCTCCTTCTGCTTCTCATTCTGTTTCTGCGCCTTCTGTTTCTTCTGCTTCTCCTGCTTCTTCTTCTCCTGCTACTCCTACTTCTCGTGCTGCTTCTCCTTCTGCGTCTCTTTCTGGTTCTGCTTTTCCTTTTGCTTCTCCTATTCCTAATCCTTCTCTTTCACCTTCTCCTTCTTCTTCTTCTGCTTCTCCTGGTGCTTCTGCTTCTGCTTATTCAAATATTTCTGTTTCTTCTGCTTCTGCTTCAGATGGTGCTTCTTCTGTTTCTCCTTCTGCTTCAGATTCTGCTTCTGCTTCTTCGGCTTCTCCTGTTTCTTCTGCTTCTGCTTCCCCTGCTTCTTCAGCTTCTCCTGCTTCTCTTTCTGCTTCTCCTTCTGCTTCTGCTTTTCCTTCCGCTTCTGCTTCTGCTCTTCTCCTTCTTCTGTTTCTTTTGCTTCTGTTTCTTCTTCTTCTTCTTCTTCTTCTTCTTCTTCTTCTTCTTCTTCTTCTTCTTCTTCTTCTTCTTCTTCTGTTTCTTCTGATACTACCTCTGCTTCTCCTTCTTCTACTTCTCTTTCTGTTTCTACTTCTGCTTCTTCTGATTCTCCTGCTTCTCCTTTTGTTCTCATTCTGTTTCTGCTTCTCTTTCTGCTTCTGCTTCTCCTTCTGCTGCTCCTTCACCTTCTCCTTCTTCTGCTACTCCCTCTGCTTCTGCTACTTATGCATATTCTATTTCTTCTGCTTCTCCTGCATCTACTGCTTCTCCTTATGCTTCTCCTTATGCTTTCCACATAAGCTTCTCC
>NW_012311991.1:0-2293 GCF_000151885.1 Dipodomys ordii | reverse complement strand
CAGAAGCAGAACCTGAAGCAGAAGGAGAAGCAGAAGAAACAGAAGAAGCAGAGGCAGTAGCAGAAGAAGCAGAAGATGCAGAAGCAGAAGGAGAAGCAGAAGGAAAAGCAGAAGAACGAGAAGGAGAAGTAGAAGGAGAAACAGAAGGAGAAGCAGAAAGAGAAGCAGAAGAAGGAGCAGGAGAAGGAAAAGCAGCAGGAGAAGCAGAAAGAGCAGCAGAAGGAGAAGCAGGAGATGCAGAAACAGGAGAAGCAGAAGCAGAAGAAACAGGAGAAGGACAAGAAGCAGAAGCTGAAGGTGAAGCAGAAACAGAAGGAGAAGCAGAAAGAGAAGGAGGGGAAGCAGAAGAAGCAGAAGCAGGAGAAGCAGAAGCATAAGAATACGAAGAAGCAGAAGCAGAACCTGAAGCAGAAGGAGAAGCAGGAGAAGAAGAAGAAGCAGAATCTGGAGAAGCAGAAGAAGCAGAAGGAGAAGCGAAGGAGAAGCAGAAGCAGAAGAAGAAGCATAAGTACAAGCACAAGCAGAAGAAGATGCAGAAGGAGAAGCAGGAGAAGCAGAAGAAGCAGATGCAGAAGAAGAAATAAAAGTAGGAGAAGGAGAAGGAAGAGCAGCAGAAGCAATAGGAGAAGCAGAAGGAGAAGCAGAAGCAGAATGAGAAGCAGAAAGAGAAACAGTGGAAGCAGAAGAAGCAGGAAAAGCAGAAGCAGAAGATAGAGAAGAAGAAGAAGAAGAAGAAGAAGAAGAAGAAGAAGAAGAAGAAGAAGAAGAAGAAGAAGAAGAAGAAGACGACGACGACGACGATGATGACGACAAGAAGAAGAAGAAGAAGAAGAAGAAGAAGAAGAAGAAGAAGAAGAAGAAGAAGCATAAGGAGAAGCATAAGGAGAAGCAGTAGAAGCAGAAAAAGCAGAAGCAGGAGGAACAGAAGCAGAAGAAAAAGAATAAGCAAAAAAAGCAGAAGCAGAAGCAGGGGGAGAATCAGAAGAAGGATAAGGAGAAGGAGCAGCAGAAGGAGAAGCAGAAGTAGAATGAGAATAGGAAACAGAAGGAGAACAAGAAGGAGAAGCAGGAGAAGCAGAAGAAGCAGAAGTAGAAGGAGAAAGAGAAGGAGAAGAAGTAGAAGCAGAAGTAGCATCAGAAGAAACAGAAGAAGAAGAAGCAGAAGAACCAGAAGCATAAAAACAGAAGAAGGAGAAGAACAGAAGCAGAAGCAGAAGGAGATGCAGAAGCAGAAGGAGAAGCAGAAAGAGTAGCAGGGGAAGCAGGAGAAGGAGAAGCAGAAGAAACAGGCGAAGCCGAAGAAGCAGAATCATAATCTGAAGCAGAAGGAGAAACAGAAGAAGCACAATCTGAAGCAGAAGCAGAAGAAACAGTAATAGTAGAATAAGCAGAAGCAGAAGCAGCAGGAGAAGCAGAAGAAGAAGACGGAGAAGGCGAGAGAGAAGGATTAGGAGTAGGAGAAGCAAAAGGATAAGCAGAAGCAGAAAGAGACGCAGAAGGAAAAGCAGCACGAGAAGTAGGAGAAGCAGGAGAAACAGAAGACGCAGAAGCAGAATGAGAAGCAGAAGGAGAAATTGAACCAGAAGCAGAAGGAGAAGCAGAAGAAGGAGAAGGAGAAGCAGAAAGAGAAGCAGAACGAGAAGCAGGAGAAGCAGAAGCAGGAGAAGCAGAAGCAGAAGAAACAGAAGGAGAAGAAGCAGAAGGAGAAGCAGAAACAGAAGGAAAAGCAGAAAGAGAAGCAGGAGAAGCAGAAGAAGCAGCAGCAGGAGAAGCAGAAGCAGAAAAAGCCGAAGAAGCAGAAGCAGAACCTGAAGCAGAAGGAGAAGAAGGAGAAGCAGAAGAAGCAGAATCTGGAGAAGCACAAGGAGAAGCAGAAGCAGAAAGAGAAGCAATAGCAGAAGGAGAAGCAGAAGAAACAGAAGAAGCAGAGGCAGTAGCAGAAGAAGCAGAAGATGCAGAAGCAGAAGGAGAAGCAGAAGTAAAAGCAGAAGAACGAGAAGGAGAAGGAGAAACAGAAGGAGAAGCAGAAAGAGAAGCAGAAGAAGAAGCAGTAGAAGGAAAAGCAGCAGGAGAAGCAGAAAGAGCAGCAGAAGGAGAAGCAGGAGATGCAGAAACAAGAGAAGCAGAAGCAGAAGAAACAGGAGAAGGACAAGAAGCAGAAGCAGAAGGAGAAGCAGAAACAGAAGGAGAAGCAGAAAGAGAAGGAGGGGAAGCAGAAGAAGCAGCAGCAGGAGAAGCAGAAGCATAAGAATCCGAAGAAGCAGAAGCAGAACCTGAAGCAGAATGAGATGAT
>NW_012311990.1:0-2293 GCF_000151885.1 Dipodomys ordii | reverse complement strand
AGAAGGAAGAAGAAGACGAAAAAGAAGGAGAAGAAGAGTGAAGGAGAAGAAGAAGAAGAAGAAGCAGCATAAGGAGAAGCATAAGGAGAAGCAGTACAAGCAGAAGCAGGAGAAGCAGAAGCAGAAGAAAAAGAATAAGCAAAAGAAGCAGAAGCAGTGGGAGAAGCAGAAGAAGGAGAAGGAGAAGGAGCAGCAGAAGGAGAATCAGAAGCAGAAAGAGAAGCAGAAACAGAAGGAGAACAAGAAGGAGAAGCAGGAGAATCAGAAGAAGCAGAAGTAGAAGCAGAAAGAGGAGAAGAAGGAGAAGCAGAAGTAGAATCAGAAGAAACAGGAGAAGAAGAAGCAGAAGAAACAGAAGCATAAGAAACAGAAGAAGGAGAAGAGCAGAAGCAGAAGCAGAAGGAGAAGCAGAAGCAAAGGAGAAGCAGAAAGAGAAGCAGGAGAAGCAGAAGAAAGAGGAGAAGCAGAAGCAGAAGAAACAGGAGAAGTCAAAGAAGCAGAAGCAGAATCAGAAGCAGAAGGAGAAGTAGAAGCAGAAGGAGAAGCAGAAGAAGGAGAAAGAGAAGGAGAAGCAGAAAGAGAAGCAGAACGAGAAGCAGGAGAAGCAGAAGCAGGAGAAGCAGAAGCAGAAGAAACAGAAGAAGGAGAAGAAGCAGAAGCAGAAGGAGAAGCAGAAACAGAAGGAAAAGCAGAAAGAGAAGCAGGCGAAGCAGAAGAAGTAGCAGCAGGAGAAGCAGAAGCAGAAGAAGTCGAAGAAGCAGATGCAGAACCTGAAGCAGAAGGAGAAGCAGGAGAAGCAGAATCTGGAGAAGCAGAAGGAGAAGCAGAAGCAGAAAGAGAAGCAAAAGCAGAAGGAGAAGCAGAAGGAGAAGCAGAAGAAGCCGAGGCAGTAGCAGAAGAAGGAGAAGATGCAGAAGCAGAAGGAGAAGCGTAAGGAAAAGCATAAGAACTAGAAGGTGAAGAAGGAGAAACAGAAGGAGAAGCAGAAAGAAAAGAAGAAGAAGGAGCAGCAAGACAAGTAGGAGAAGCAGTAGAAGCAGAGGAAACAGAAGAAGCAGAAGCAGTAGCAGTTGCAGCAGAAGCAGAAGGAGAAGCAGAAGGAAAAACAGAAGAACGAGAAGGAGAAGGAAAAACAGAAGCAGAAGCAGAAGGAGAATCAGAAGGAGAAGCAGAAGAAGCAGAAGGAGAAGCAAAGGAGAAGCATAAGCAGAAGAAAATGCAGAAGGAGAAGCAGAAGCAGAAGAAGATGCAGAAGGAGAAGGACGAGAAGCAGAAGAAGCAAAAGCAGAAGGAGAAGCAGAAGTAGGAGAAGGAGAAGGAGAAGGAAGGGCAGCAGAAGCAATAGGAGAAGCAGAAGGAGAAGCAGAAGCAGAATGAGAAGCAGAAAGAGAAGCAGTAAAAGCAGAAGAAGCAGGAAAAGCAGAAGCAGAAGAAAGAGAAGAAGAAGAAGAAGAAGAAGAAGAAGAAGAAGAAGAAGAAGAAGAAGAAGAAGAAGAAGAAGAAGAAGAAGAAGAAGAAGAAGAAGAAGAAGAAGGAGAAGAAGGAGAAGAAGAAGATGAAGCATAAGGAGAAGCATAAGGAGAAGCAGTAGAAGCAGAAGAAGCAGAAGAAGGAGAAGCAGAAGCACAAGAAAAAGAATAAGCAAAAGAAGCAGAAGCAGAAGCAGTGGGAGAAGCAGAAGGAGAAGGAGAAAGAGCAGCAGAAGGAGAAGCAGAAGCATAAAGAGAAGCAGAAATAGAAGGAGAACAAGAAGGAGAAGCAGGAGAATCAGAAGAAGCAGAAGTAGAAGCAGAAAGAGGAGAAGAAGGAGAAGCAGTAGAATCAGAAGAAACAGAAGAACAGATTGGGAGAAGATCTTTACTAGCCATACAACGGACAAGGGTCTCATATCTAAAATATACTTGGAACTCAAAAAATTAAACCCCCCAACAACAAATCCCCAAAGAAACAACTGCCCAATAAATAAGTGGGCGAAAGACTTAAAGAGAAACTTCTCTGAAGAAGAAAGAAGGATGGTCATTAGACACATGAAGAAATGTTCACCATCCCTATTTATAATAGAAATGCATATCAAAACAATATTGAGATATCACCTCACTCCAGAAAGATCGGCAAAAATCTAGAACTGTAACAACAACAGATGCTGGAGGGGATGTGGACAGAAAGGATCCTTACTTCATTGTTGGTGGGAATGTAAACTTGTCCAATCACTTTGGAAAGCAGTATGGAGGTTCCTCAAAAGACTTCACATAGAACTCCCCTATGACCCAGCAATCCCACTTTTGGGCATTTA
>NW_012311989.1:0-2293 GCF_000151885.1 Dipodomys ordii | reverse complement strand
TTTCTGCTTCTACTTCTGCTTCTTCTGATTCTCCTGCTTCTCCTTCTTGTTCTCCTTCTGTTTCTGCTTCTCTTTCTGCTTCTGCTTCTCCTTCTGCTGCTCCTTCTCCTTATCCTTCTTCTGCTTCTCCCACTGATCCTGCTTCTTTTGCTTATTCTTTTTCTTCTGCTTCTGCTTCTCCTGCTTCTGCTTCTACTGCTTCTCCTTATGCTTCTCCTTATGCTTCTCCTTATGCTGCTGCTTCTTCTTCTTGTTCCTCTTCTTCTTCTACTTTTTCGTCTTCTTCTTCTTCTTCTCTTTCTTCTGCTTCTGCTTTTCCTGCTTCTTCTGCTTCTACTGTTTCTCTTTC
This sequence comes from Dipodomys ordii, assembly GCF_000151885.1. Classification (NCBI taxonomy): domain Eukaryota; kingdom Metazoa; phylum Chordata; class Mammalia; order Rodentia; family Heteromyidae; genus Dipodomys; species Dipodomys ordii. The sequence goes on along the minus strand of NW_012311989.1, from coordinate 1,944 downwards.
TGCTTCTCATTCTGCTTCTGCTTCTCCTTCTGCTTCTCCTATTGCTTCTGCTGCACTTCCTTCTCCTTCTCCTTCTCCTACTTCTGCTTCTCCTTCTGCTACTGCTTCTTCTGCTTCTCCTGCTTCTCGTTCTGCATCTTTTTCTGCTTCTGCTTCTCCTTCTGCTGCTTCTTCTGCTTCTGCTACTCCTTCTTCTCCTTCTGATTCTCCTTCTACTTTTCTTTCTGCTGTTCCTTCTCCTTCTTCTGCTTCTCCCTCTGATTCTTCTTCTTATGCTTATTCTTTTTCTACTGCTTCTGCTTCTCCTGCTTCTGCTTCTTCTGCTTCTACTTCTTCCCCTTATGCTTCTCCTTCTCCTTCTCCTTCTCTTCTCTCTCTCTCTCTCTCTCTCTCTCTCTCTCTCTCTCTCTTCTCTCTCTCTCTCTCTCTCTCTCTCTCTCTCTCTCTCTCTCTCTCTCTCTCTCTCTCTCTCTCTCTCATCATCATCATCATCGTCATCATCTCATCTCGTCACTGTATCATCTGTCTCTGCTTCTCCTGCTTCTGCATTTGTGCTTCTCCTGCTTCTCTTTCTTCTTCTCATTCTTCTGCTTCTCCTTCTGCTTCTCCTATTGCTTCGGCTGCCCTTCCTTCTCCTTCTCCTTCTTCTACTTCTGCTTCTCCTTCTGCTTCTCCTTCTGTTTCTCCTTCTCCTTCTCGTTCTTCTGCTATTTCTTGTGCTTCTTTTTCTGCTTCTACATCTTCAGCTTCTTCTGCTACTGCTTCTGTTTCTTCTGCTTCTCCTTCTGCTTTTGCTTCTCTTTCTGCTTCTGCTTCTCCTTCTGCTTCTCCAGATTCTGCTTCTTCTGCTTCTTCTTCTACTTCAGGTTCTGCTTCTGCTTCTTCGGATTCTTATGCTTCTGCTTCTCCTGCTTCTGCTTCTACTTCTTCCCCTCCTTCTCTTTCTGCTTCTCCTTCTGTTTCTGCTTCTCCTTCTGCTTCTGCTTCTCCTTCGGCTTCTGCTCCTTCTCCTTCTTCTGTTTCTTCTTCTTCTGCTTCTGCATCTTCTGCTTCTTCTGCTTCTCCTGCTTCTCGTTCTGCTTCTCTTCGTCGGCTTCTCTTTCTACATCTGCTTCTGCTTCTTCTCTTTAGTTCTTCTCCTTCTGCTTCTGCTTCTTCTCCTTCTCCTGCTTCTCCTTCTGCATCTCCTTCTGCTTGTGCTTTTCCTTCTGCTTCTTCTTCTGCTTCTGCTTCTCCTTCTCCTTCTTCTGCTTCTCCGTCTGCTTCTGCTTCTTCTGCTTTTCCTGATTCTCTTTCTGCTTCTCCTTCTGCTTCTCCTTCTGTTTCTCCTTCTCCTTCTCGTTCTTCTGCTATTTCTTGTGCTTCTTTTTCTGCTTCTACATCTTCTGCTACTGCTTCTGTTTCTTCTGTTTCTTCTGCTTCTCCTTCTGCTTTTGCTTCTCTTTCTGCTTCTGCTTCTCCTTCTGCTTCTCCAGATTCTGCTTCTTCTGCTTCTTCTTCTACTTCAGGTTCTGCTTCTGCTTCTTCGGATTTTTATGCTTCTGCTTCTCCTGCTTCTGCTTCTTCTTCTTCCCCTCCTTCTCTTTCTGCTTCTCCTTCTGTTTCTGCTTCTCCTTCTGCTTCTGCTTCTTCTTCTTCTGTTTCTTCTGCTTCTCCTGCCTCTGCTTCTCCTGCTTCTCGTTCTGCTTCTCTATCTGCTTTTCTTTCTTCTTCTCCTTCTCCTTCTTCTGCTTCTCCTTCTGCTTCTGCTTCTCCTTATGCTTCTGCTTTCAATTTCTCCTTCTGCTTCTCATTCTGCTTCTGCGTCTTCTGTTTCTTTCTGCTTCTCCTGCTTCTGCTTCTCCTGCTTCTCCTACTTCTTGTGCTGCTTTTTCTTCTGCGTCTCTTTCTGCTTCTGCTTATCCTTTTGCTTCTCCTAACTCCTAATCCTTCTCTCTCGCCTTC
>NW_012311988.1:0-2293 GCF_000151885.1 Dipodomys ordii | reverse complement strand
AGAACGAGAACAGGAGAAGCAGAAGAAGAAGAAACAGAAGAAGGAGATAGTAGCAGAAGCAGAAGGAGAAGCAGAAGGAGAAGCAGAAAGAGAAGCAGAAACAGAAGGAGAAGCAGAAAGAGAAGGAGGGGAAGCAGAAGAAGCAGAAGCATAAGAATCCGAAGAAGCAGAAGCAGAACCTGAAGCAGGAGAAGTAGAAGAAGCAGAACCTGGAGAAGCAGAATGAGAAGCAGAAGCAGAAGCAGAAAGAGAATCAAAAGCAGAAGTAGAAGCAGAAGAAACAGAAGAAGCAGAAGCAGTAGTCGTTGTAGCAGAAGCAGAAGGAGAAGCAGTAGGAAAAGCAGAAGAACGAGAAGGAGGAGGAGAAGTAGAAGGAGAATCAGAAGGAGAAACAGAAGAAGGAGAAGGAGAAGCAGAAGCAGAAGAAGCAGCAGAAGGAGAAGCAGAAGAAGATGCAGAAGGAGAAGCAGGAGAAGCAGAAGCAGAAGAAGAAGCAGAAATAGGAGAAGGAGAAGGAGAAGGAAGGGCAGCAGAAGCAATAGGAAAAGCAGAAGGAGAAGCAGAAGAATGAGAAGAAGAAAGAGAAGCAGGAAAAGCACAAATGCAGAATCAAGAGAAGCAGCAGCAGGAGAAGCAGAAGCAGAAGAAGATGCAGAACGAGAAGCAGGAGAAGCAGAAGAACAGAAGCAGAAGGAGAAGCAGAAGTAGGAGAAGGAGAAGGAGAAGGAAGGGCAGCAGAAGCAATAGGAGAAGAAGAAGGAGAAGCAGAAGCAGAATGAGAAGCAGAAAGAGAAGCAGTAGAAGCAGAAGAAGCAGGATAAGCAGAAGTAGAAGAAAGAGAAGAAGAAGAAGAAGAAGAAGAAGAAGAAGAAGAAGAAGAAGAAGAAGAAGAAGAAGAAGAAGAAGAAGAAGAAGAAGAGGAAGAAGAAGAGGAAGCAGCAGCATAAGGAGAAGCATAAGAAGAAGCAGTAGAAGCAGAAGCAGCAGAAGCAGAAGAAAAAGAATAAGCAAAAGAAGCAGAAGCAGAAGCAGTGGGAGAAGCAGAAGAAGGAGAAGGAGAAGGAGCAGCAGAAGGAGAAGCAGAAGCAGAAAGAGAAGCAGAAACAGAAGGAGAATACGAAGGAGAAGCAGGAGAATCAGAAGAAGCAGAAGTAGAAGCAGAAAGAGGAGAAGAACGAGAATCAGAAGTAGAATCAGAAGAAACAGAAGAAGAAGAAGCAGAAGAAACAGAAGCAAAAGAAAGAGAAGAAGGAGAAGAGCAGAAGCAGAAGCAGAAGGAGAAGCAGAGGCAGAAGGAGAAGCAGTGAGAGAAGCAGGAGAAGCATAAGAAGCAGGAGAAGCATAAGAAGCAGGAGAAGCAGAAGAAGAAGACGGAGAAGTCGAAAGAGAAGGATTAGGAGTAGGAGAAGCTATAGGATAAGCAGAAGCAGAAAGAGACGCAGAAGGAGAATCAGCATGAGAAGTAGGAGAAGCAGGAGAAGCAGAAGCAGGAGAAGCAGAAGAAACAGAAGACGCAGAAGCAGAATGTGAAGCAGAAGGGGAAATTGAAGCAGAAGGAGAAGCAGAAGCAGAAGGAGAAGCAGTAGAAGGAGAAGGAGAAGCAGAAAGAGAAGCAGAAAGAAAAGCAGAAAGAGAAGCAGAACGAGAAGCAGGAGAAGCAGAAGCAGGAGAAGCAGAAGCAGAAGAAACAGAAGGAGAAGAAGCAGAAGCAGAAGGAGAAGCAGAAACAGAAGGAAAAGCAGAAAGAGAAGCAGGAGAAGCAGAAGAAGCAGCAGCAGGAGAACCAGAAACAGAAGAAGCCGAAGAAGCAGAAGCAGAACCTGAAGCAGAAGGAGAAGCAGGAGAAGCAGAAGAAGCAGAATCTGGAGAAGCAGACGGAGAAGCAGAAGCAGAAAGAGAAGCAAAAGCAGAAGGAGAAGCAGAAGGAGAAACAGAAGAAACAAAAAGTAGAGGCAGTAGCAGAAGAAGCAGAAGATGCAGAAGCAGAAGGAGAAGCAGAAGGAAAAGCAGAAGAACGAGAAGGAGAAGGAGAAGGAGAAACAGAAGGAGAAGCAGAAAGAGAAGCAGAAGAAGGAGCAGGAGAAGGAAAAGCAGCAGGAGAAGCAGAAAGAGCAGCAGAAGGAGAAGCAGGAGATGCAGAAACAGGAGAAGCATAAGCAGAACAAACAGGAGAAGACAAGAAGCAGAGCAGATGAGAAGCAGAAACAGAAGAGAGCAGAAAGACAGGAGGGGAAGCAGAAGAGCAGAAGCAGAGAGCAGAGCATAGAATCCGAGAAGCAGAGCAGAACCTGAA
>NW_012311987.1:0-2293 GCF_000151885.1 Dipodomys ordii | reverse complement strand
GAGAAGCAGATGAAGCAGAAGAAGCAGCAGCTGTAGCAGTTTCAGCAGAAGCTGCAGTCGACCCTTTTGGACAAGCAGAAGATTGAGAATCCGAACCATATACATAAGTATAAGCAGAAGGAGAATCAGGAGAAGCAGATGAAGCAGAAGGTGTAGCAGTAGGAGATCCATAAGCCGAAGAACCCCCAGCAGGTGAAGCAGAAGCTCAAGATGATGCATAAGGAGAAGCAGGAGAAGCAGAAGAAGCAGAAGCAGAAGGAGAAGTAGAAGTCGGAGTAGGAGAAGGAAGAGCTGCAGAAGCAATAGGAGAAGCAGAAGGAGATGCAGAAGCAGAGTGAGACGCAGACAGTGAAACAGTAGAAGCAGAAGAAGCAGGAAAAGAAGAACCAGAAGAAAGAGAAGAAGAAGAAGAAGAAGAAGAAGAAGAAGAAGAAGAAGAAGAAGAAGAAGAAGAAGAAGAAGAAGAAGAAGAAGAAGAAGAATTAGAAGAAGACGAAGTTGAAGAAGAAGAAGAAGAAGAAGAAGAAGAAGAAGAAGAAGAAGAAGAAGAAGAAGAAGAAGAAGAAGAAGAAGAAGAAGAAGAAGAAGCATAAGGAGAAGCATAAGGAGAAGCATAAGGAGAAGTATAAGGAGAAGCAGTAGAAGGAGAAGAAGCAGAAGCAGGAGAAGCTGAAGCAGAAGAAAAAGAATAAGCAAAAGAAGCAGAAGCAGAAGCAGTGAGAGAAGCAGAAGAAGGAGAAGGAGAAGGAGCAGCAGAAGGAGAAGCAGAAGCAGAAAGAGAAGCAGAAACAGAAGGAGAACAAGAAGGAGAAGCAGGAGAATCAGAAGAAGCAGAAAGAGAAGGAGAAGAAGGAGAAGCAGAAGTAGAATCAGAATAAACAGAAGAAGAAGCAGAAGAAACAGAAGCAAAAGAAACAGAAGAAGGAGAAGAGCAGAAGCAGAAGCAGAAGGAGAAGCAGAAGCAGAAGGAGAAGCAGAAAGAGAAGCAGGAGAACCAGAAGAAGCAGGAGAAGCAGAAGCAGAAGAAACAGGAGAAGCCGAAGAAGCAGAATCAGAATCTGAAGCAGAAGGAGAAACAGAAGAAGCACAATCTGAAGCAGAAGCAGAAGAAACAGAAATAGTAGAATAAGCAGAAGCAGAAGCACCAGGACAAGCAGAAGAACAAGAAGGAGAAGGCGAAAGAGAAGGATTAGGAGTAGGAGAAGCAAAAGGATAAGCAGAAGCAGAAAGAGACGCAGAAGGAGAAGCAGCACGAGAAGTAGGAGAAGCAGGAGAAGCAGAAGCAAGAGAAGCAGAGGAAACAGAAGACGCAGAAGCAGAATGAGAAGCAGAAGGAGAAATTGAAGCAGAAGGAGAAGGAGAAGCAGAAAGAGAAGCAGAAGAAAGAGAAGGAGAAGCAGAAAGAGAAGCAGAAAGAGAAGCACAACGAGAAGCACAACGAGAAGCAGGAGAAGCAGAAGCAGGAGAAGCAGAAGCAGAAGAAACATAAGAAGGAGAAGAAGCAGAAGCAGAAGGAGAAGCAGAAACAGAAGGAAAAGCAGAAATAGAAGCAGGAGCAGCAGAAGAAGCAGCAGCAGGAGAAGCAGAAGCAGAAGAAGCCGAAGAAGCAGAAGCAGAACCTGAAGCATAAGGAGATACAGGAGAAGCAGAAGAAACAGAATCTGGAGAAGCAGAAGGAGAAGCAGAAGCAGAAAGAGAAGCAAAAGCAGAAGGAGAAGCAGAAGAAACAGAAGAAGCAGAGGCAGTAGCAGAAGAAGCAGAAGATGCAGAAGCAGAAGGAGAAGCAGAAGCAGTAGTAGAAGCAGAAGAAGGAGAAGCAGAAGGAGAAGCATAAAGAGAAACAGAAGGAGAAGCAGGAGAAGCAGAAGCAGGAGAAGCAGAATCAGAAGAAATAGAAGAAGGAGAAGAAGCAGAAGCAGAAAGAGAAGCAGAAACAGAAGGAGAAGCAGAAAAAGAAGCAGAAGAAGCCGAAGAAGCAAAAGCAGAACCTAAAGCAGAAGGAGAAGCAGGAGAAGCAGAAGAAGCAGAATCTGGAGAAGAAGAAGGAGAACCAGAAGGAGAAGCAGAAGCAGAAAGAGAAGCAAAAGCAGAAGGAGAAGCAGAAGAAACAGAAGAAGCAGAGGCAGTAGCAGAATAAGCAGAAGATTCAGAAGCAGAAGGAGAAGCAGAAGGAAAAGCAGAAGAACTAGAAGGAGAATGAGAAGGAGAAACAGGAGTAGAAGCAGAAAGAGAAGCAGAAGAAGGAGCAGTAGAAGGAAAAGCAGCAGGAAAAACAGAAAGAGAAGCAGAATGA
>NW_012311986.1:0-2293 GCF_000151885.1 Dipodomys ordii | reverse complement strand
AGAGAGAGAAGAAGAAGAAGAAGAAGAAGGAGAATCAGAAGGAGAAGCAGGAGAAGGAGAAGCAGAAGCAGAAGAAGATGCAGAAGGAGGAGCAGGAGAAGCAGAAGTAGCAGAAGCAGAAGGAGAAGCAGGTAAAGCAGAAGAAGCAGAAGCAAAAGAAGGAGAAGCAGAAGCAGAAGAAGAAGAAGGAGCATAAGGACAAGCACAAGCAGAAGGAGAGGCAGAAGGAGAAGCAGGAGAAGCAGAAGAAGCAGAAGCTAAAGGAGAAGCAGAAGTAGGAGAAGGAGAAGGAGGAGAAGCAGAAGCATCAGGAGAAGCCGAAGCGGAATGAGAAGCAGAAAGAGAAGCAGGAGAAGCACAAGAAGCAGAAGCAGGAGAAGCCGAAAGAGAAGAAGCAGAAGAAGCAGAAACAGAAGCAGAAGTAGAAGCAGAAGCAGAAGGAGAAGCAGCAGAAGAAGTAGAACCAGAAATTCAGGCAGGAGAAACAGAAGAAGCAGAAGCAGAAAGAGAAGCAAAAAGAGAAGCAGAAGGAGAAGTAGAAGAAGCAGTAGAAGGAGAAGCAGCAGAAGAAGCAGAAAAACAAGCAGGAGAAGCAGAAGCAAAAGAGAAGTAGAAGCAGAAGAAGCAGAAGAAGCAGATGAAGAAGAAGAAGCAGTAGAAGCATAAGAATCAGAAGCAGGAGAAGCAGAAGCAGAAGAACAAAAAGAAGCATAAGAAGCAGAAGCAGAAGCAGAGGGAGAAACAGAAGAAGGAGAAGGAGCAGCAGAAGGTGAAGCAGAAGGAGATGGAGAAGCAGAAAGAGAAGCAGAAACAGAAGGATAAGAAGAAGGATTAGTTGGAGAATCAGAAGAAGCAGAAGCACAAAGAGAAGCAGTAGAAGGAGAAGGAGAAGCAGAAGCAGAGGAAAGGAAGGAGAAGCAGAAGAAGCAGAAGCGGAAGAAGCCGAAAGTGAAGAAGCAGAAACAGAAGCAGAAGTAGAAGCAGAAGCAGAAGGAGAAGCAGCAGAACAAGTAGAACCAGAAATTCAGGCAGGAGCAACAGAAGAAGCAGAAGCAGAAAGAGAAGCAAAAAGAGAAGCAGAAGGAGAAGTAGAAGAAGCAGCAGAAGGAGAAGCAGCAGAAGAAGCAGAAAAACAAGCAGGAGAAGCAGAAGCAGAAAGAGAAGTAGAAGCAGAAGAAGCAGAAGCAGAAGAAGAAGCAGTAGAAGCATAAGAAGCAGAAGCAGGAGAAGCAGAAGCAGAAGTACAAGAAGAAGCATAAGAAGCAGAAGCAAAGGGAGAAACACAAGGAGGAAAAGGAGCAGCAGAAGGTGAAGCAGAAGGAGATGGAGAAGCAGAAAGAGAAGCAGAAACAGAAGGAGAAGAAGAAGGATTAGTTGGAGAATCAGAAGAAGCAGGAGAAGAAAGAGAAGCAGAACCAGAAGGAGAAGCAGAAGGAGGAAAAGGAGAAGGAGAAGGAGAAGGAAGGGCAGCAGAAGCAATGGGAGAAGCAGAAGGAGAAGCAGAAGCAGAATGAGAAGCAGAAAGAGAAGCAGTAGAAGCAGAAGAAGCAGGAAAAGCAGAAGCAGACGAAAGAAAAGAAGATGAAGAAGAAGAAGAAGAAGAAGACGAAGAAGAAGACGAAGGAGAAGACGAAGAAGAAGAAAAAGAAGAAGAAGAAGAAGCATAAGGAGAAACATAAGGAGAAGCAGTAGAAGCAGAAGAAGCAGAAGCAGGAGAAGCAGAAGCAGAAGAAAAAGAATAAGCAGAAGAAGCAGAAGCAGAAGCAGGGGGAGAATCAGAAGAAGGATAAGGAGAAGGTGCAGCAGAAGGAGAAGCAGAAGCAGAATGGAAGAAGAAACAGAAGGAGAACAAGAAGGAGAAGCAGGAGATTCAGAAGAAGCAGAAGTAGAAGCAGAAAGAGAAGGAGAAGAAGGAGAAGCAGAGGTAGCATGAGAAGAAAAAGAAAGAAGAAACAGAAGAAACAGAAGCAAAAGAAACAGAAGAAGGAGAAGAGCAGAAGCAGAAGCAGAAGGAGAAGCAGAAGCAGAAGGAGAAGCAGAAAGAGAAGCAGGAGAAGCAGAAGAAGTAGGAGAAGCAGAAGCAGAAGAAACAGGCGAAGCCGAAGAAGCAGAATCATAATCTGAAGCAGAAGTAGAAACAGAAGAAGCACAATCTGAAGCAGAAGCAGAAGAAACAGTAATAGAATAAGCAGAAGCAGAATCAGCAAGAGAAGGAGAAGAAGAAGAAGTCGGAGAAGGCGAGAGACAAGGATTAGGAGTAGGAGAAGGAAAAGGATAAGCAGAAGCAGAAAGA
>NW_012311985.1:0-2294 GCF_000151885.1 Dipodomys ordii | reverse complement strand
CGGGACACAGCGGGACATAGTGGGATACAGCGGGGGACACAGAGGACACAGAGTGGGACACAGACGGGTACACAGTGGACACAGCTGGAACACAGCGAGGACACAGTGGGACCCAGCGGGACGCTGCGTCCATACACAGCCGAACACCGTGGGACACAGCAGTGACAAAGCGGGGTACAGCGGGGGACACAGCGGGGACACAGCGGGACACAGCAGTAGACACAGTGGGACACAGCAGGGACACAGAGGCAGACACAGCCGAACACCGTGGGACACAGCAGGGACAAAGCGGGATACAGCGGGGGACACAGCGGGGACACAGCGGGACACAGCAGTAGACACAGCGGGACAAGCGGGGGACACAGCAGGACACAGCGGGACACAGTGGGGCACACGGCAGTTCACAGCGGGACACAGCGGGACACAGTGGGACACAGCAGGGAACACAGCGGGACACAGAGGGGGACACAGAGGGGTACACAGCGGGACACAGAGGGGAACACAGCGAGGACACAGCGGGACCCAGCAGGATATAGCGGGAAAAAGCGGGACACAACGGGTACACAACTGGAGACACAAAGGGACACATCGGGGGACACAGGGAGGACACAGCGGAACACAGCGTGGGACACAGCGAGGACACAGAGGGACACAGCGGGACACAGCAGGGACACAGCAGGACACAGAGGGTGACACAGAGGGGTACACAGCGGGATACAGCGGGGAACACAGCGAGGACACAGCGGGACCCAGCGGGACACAGCGTCGATACAGCGGGGAAAAAGCGGGACACAGCGGGTACACAACTGGAGACACAAAGGGACACATCAGGGGACACAGCGAGGACACAGCGGAACACAGCGTGGGACACAGCGAGGACACAGAGGGGCACAGCGGGACACAGCGGGACACAGCAGGGACACAGCAGTAGTGCACAGCGGGACACAGCGGGGACACAGCGGGGACACAGCAGGACACAGCGGGACACAGCGGGACACAGCAGGGACACAGCAGTAGACACAGCGGGACACTGCGGGACACAGTGGTGACCCTGCGGATACACAGCGAGACACAGCGGGGGACACAGCGGGACACAGCGGGGGACACAGCGGAACACAGTGTGGGACAGAGCGTGGCACACAGCGAGACACAGCGCGGAAAAAGCTGGACACAGCGGGGTGCACAGTGGGACACAGCGGGGACACAGCGGAACACAGCGGGTCACAGCAGGGACACAGCGGGTCACAGTGGGACACAGCGGGGGACACAGCGGGACACAGCAGGGGACACAGCGAGTACACAGCGGGACCCAGTGGGGGACACAGCGAGGACACAGCGGGACTCAGTGGGGGACACAGCGTGACACAGCAGGACACAGCGGGACACAGCTGGACACAGCGGGGACACAGCAGGGATACAGCGGGGGAGAAAGCGGAACACAGCGGGACACAGTGGGGGACAAAGCGGAACACAGCGTGACACAGTGGGGGACACAGCGGGACAGAGCGGAGGACACAGTGGGACACAGCGGGGAACACAGCGAGGACACAGCGGGACACAGCGTCGGTACAGTGGGGACACAGCGGGACACAGCGAGGTACACAGCTAGGGACACAACGGGACACAGGGGGGACACAACGGGACACAGCGAGACACAGAGTGGGACACAGAAGGGTACACAGTGGGGCACAGCGGAGAACACAGCGAGACACAGCGGGACACAGTAGAACACAGCGGGACACAGTAGGGACACAGCAGTAGACAAAGCGGGACACAGCGGGGGCCACAGCGGGACACAGTGGGACACAGCGGGGACACAGCAGGACTCAGCAGGGGACACAGCAGTACACAGCGGGACACAGCGGAACACAGCGGGGGACACAGCGGGAGACAGAGGGGGACACAGAGTGTTACACAGCGAGACACAACGGGGAACAGAGCGAGGACACAGCGGGACCCATTGGGACACAGCGTCGATACAGCGGGGACACAGCGGGACACAGCGGGGTACACAGCTGGGGACACAAAGGGACACATCACGGGACACAGCGAGGACACAGCGGGACACAGCAGGGACACAGCAGTAGACACAGCGGGACATAGCGGGGGACAGAGCGGGAGACAGCAGGGCACACAGCGAGGACACAGCGGGGGACACAGCGCGGACAGAGGAGACTCAGCGGGGGACACAGTGAGGGACATAGTGGGACACCACAGAACACAGCGGGACACAGCGGGAAACAGAGGTGACCCTGCGGGGACACAGCGGGACACAGCGGGAAACACAGCTAGGG
>NW_012311984.1:0-2294 GCF_000151885.1 Dipodomys ordii | reverse complement strand
ACAAGCGGGGGACACAGAGGGAAACAGAGGGACACAGTGAGGAAAACGCGGGGGACACAGCGAGGGACACAGCGAGCCACCATGGGAAAGAGCAGGACACAGCTGGACACAGCGGTGACACTGCGGGGACACAGCGGGACACAGCGTGGGACACAGCAGGGACACAGCTGGGACACAGCAGGACACAGCATGGGACACAGTGAGCACACAGCGGGACACATCGCGACACAGCGGGGGACAAAGCGGTAGACAGCGGGTGACACAACGAGGACACAGCGGGACACTGCAGGATACACAGCGGGGGACACAGCGGGGGAAACAGCAGGACACAGCAGGGGGCACAGGGAGGAAAGAGAGGGACACAGTGGGGACACAGCGAGGACACAGCGGGGGAAACAACGGGTGACACAGCGGGACACAGCGGGGACAGAGCGGGACACAGGGTGACACAGCGGGACACAGCGAGGCACAGAGTTGGAAACAGTAGGGACACAGCGAGGACACAGCGGGACACTGCAGGATACACAGCGAGGACACAGGGGGACACAGCAGAACACAGCGTTTACACAGCGGGGACACAGAAGGGACACAGCGGGGGACAAAGCAGAACACAGCGGGACACAGTGGGGGACAGAGCAGGACAGAGCGGGGGACACAGCGGGGGATACAGCAGGACACAGCGTGGAACACAGCGAGGACAGAGTGGGAAACAGCGTCGGTACAGCAGGACACAGCGGGACACAGAGAGGAACACAGCTGGGGACACAACGGGACACAGGGGGGACACAGCGGGACACAGCGGAACACAGCAGGACAAAGCGGGGGACACAGCGGGACACAATTGGGGATACAGCAGGATAAAGCAGGGAACAGAGCTGGGAACACTGCAGGACTCAGCGGGGACAGAGCGGGACACAGCTGGACACATCGGGGACAGAGCAGGACACAGCGTGACACAGTCAGACACAGCGGTGGACACAGCGGGACACCACGGGGGTCACAGTGAGGACACAGCAGGAAAGAACAGGGGATACAGCGAGGACACAGTGGGGGACACAGCAGGGGACACAGCGGGACACAGCGGGGAACACAGCGGTGGACACAGCGGGACACAGCAGTCGACACAGTGAGGAAAGAGCGGGACACAGCAGGGACACAGCGAGGACACAGCAGGGGACACAGCGGGGGACACAGCGGGACACAGCGGGACACATCGGGGACAGAGCGGGACACAGCGTGACACAGTCGGACACAGCGGGGGACACAGCGGGACACAACGGGGGTCACAGTGATGACACAGCGGGACAGAACTGGGGATACAGCGAGGACACAGCGGGGGACACAGCAGGGGACACAGTGGGACACAGCGGGGGACACAGCGGGAGACACTTCGGTACTCAGCTGTGGTACACAGCGGGGGATACAGCGGGACACAGCAGGGAACACAGTGAGGAAAGAGAGGGACACAGCGGGGGGACACAGCGAGGACACAGCGGGGGACACAGCGGGACACAGCGGGGACAGAGCAGGACACTGCGTGATACAGCAGGACACAGCGAGGGACAGAGCGGGACTCAGCGGGGGACACAGCGGGGATCACAGCGAGGACACAGCGGGACCCATCGGGACACAGCGTCGAAACAGCGACGACACAGGGGGACTCAGCGGGGTACAGAGCTGGGACACAACGGGACACAGTGGGGGACACAGCGGGACAGAGCAGGACACAGCAGGACACAGGGGGACAGAGCCGGGGATAGAGCGGGACACACGGGGACACAGCGGGGACAAAGCGGGACACAGCGGGGACACAGCGGGACACAGCGGGACAGAGCGGTCACAGCAGGGGACACAGCGAGGTCACAGCGGGGACTCAGCGGGGAACACAGCGGAGGACAGAGCGGGGGCCACAGCTGTACACAGCGGGGAACACATCGAGGACACATCGGGACCCAGTGGGACACAGCGTCGAAACAGCGTCGACACAGGGGGACACAGTAGGGGACACAGCGGGACACAGTGGGTCACAGCAGGACACAGGGGGACAGAGTGGGGGATAGAGCGGGACACACGGGTACACAGCGGGACACAGCGGGACACAGCAGGACACAGGGGGACAGAGCGGGGGATAGAGCGGGACACACGGGGACACAGCGGGGACACAGCGGGACACAGCGGGGACACAGTGGGACAGAGCGGGACAGAGCGGTCAAAGCGGGGGACACAGTGAGGACACAGCGGGACACAGCTGGACATAGCGGGGACACAGCGGGGGACAAAGCGGAACACAGCTG
>NW_012311983.1:0-2294 GCF_000151885.1 Dipodomys ordii | reverse complement strand
ATCTTCTTCTGCTTCTGCTTCTCCTTCTGCTGCTTCTTCTGCTCCTGCTTCTCCTTCTTCTGCTTCTCCTTCTGCTTCTCCTTCTGCTGGTCCTTCTGCTTCTCGTTCTGCTTCTGATTCTCCTTCTGCTCTTCCTACTCCTAATCCTTCTCTTTCTCCTTCTCCTTCTTCTTCTTCTGCTTCTCGTTCTGCTTCTGCTACTGCTTCTTCTGCTTGTTCTGTTTCTTCTGCTTCAGGTCCTGCTTCTGCTTCTTCAGCTTCTTCTGTTTCTTGTGCTTCTGCTTCTCCTGCTACTGCTTCTTCTCCTTCTCTTTCTGCTTCTCCTTCTGCTTCTGCTTCTCCTTCTGCTCCTTCTCCTTTTCTCTTTCTCCTTCTCCTTCTCCTTCTTCTTCTTCTTCTTCTTCTTCTTCTTCTTCTTCTTCTTCTTCTTCTTCTTCTTCTTCTTCTTCTTCTTCTTCTTCTTCTTCTTCTTCTTCTGCTTCTGCTTCTTCTGCTTCTTCTGCTTCTTCTGCTTCTCCCGCTTCTGCTTCTACTGCTTCTTCTGCTTCTCCTTCCTTTCCTCTGCTTCTGCTTCTCCTTCTCCTTCTTCTGCTTCTCTTTCTGCTTCTACTTCTTCTGAATCTCCAACTAATCCTTCTTCTTCTCCTTCTGTTTCTGCTTCTCTTTCTGCTTCTCCATCTCCTTCTGCTTCACCTTCTGCTGCTCCTTCTCCTTCTTCTGTTTCTCCCTCTGCTTCTGCTTCAGCTTCTTAATCTTCTTCTTGTTCTTCTGCTTCTGCTTCTCCTGCTTCTGCTTCTTATGCTTCTACTGCTTCTTCTTGTGCTTCTACTTCTGCTGCTTCTTCTGTTTCTACTTCTCTTTCTGATTCTGCTTCTCCTGCTTGTTTTTCTGCTTCTTCTGCTGCTTCTCCTACTGCTGCTTCTTCTACTTCTCCTTCTGCTGCTTCTTCTACTTCTCCTTCTGCTTCTCTTTTTGCTTCTCTTTCTGCTTCTCCAGATTCTGCTTCTTCTGCTTTTCCTGTTTCTCCTTCTGCTTCAGGTTCTGCTTCTGCTTCTTCGGCTTCTTCTGCTTCTGCTTCTCCTGCTGCTGCTTCTTCTGTTCTCCTGCTTCTCTTTCTGCTTTTCCTTCTGTTTCTGCTTCTGCTTCTGCTTCTGCTTCTTCTCCTTCTGTTTCTTCTGCTTCTGCTTCTCCTGCTTCTGCTTCTCCTGCTTCTCGTTCTGCTTCTCTTTCTACTTCTCCTTCTCCTTCTTCTGCTTCTCCTTCTGCTTCTGCTTCTCCTGCTTCTGCTTCAATTTCTCCTTCTGCTTCTCATTCTGCTTCTGCGTCTTCTGTTTCTCCTGCTTCTCCTACTTCTCGTGCTGCTTTTCCTTCTGCATCTCTTTCTGCTTCTGTTTATCCTTTTGCTTCTCCTACTCCTAATCCTTCTCTCTCGCCTTCTCCGTCTTCTTCTTCTGCTTCTCCAGCTGCTTCTGCTTCTGCTTATTCTACTATTACTGTTTCTTCTGCTTCTGCTTCAGATTGTGCTTTTTCTGTTTCTCCTTCTACTTCAGATTATGATTCTGCTTCTTCGGCTTCGCGTGTTTCTTCTGCTTCAGCTTCTCCTGCTTCTTCTGGTTCTCCTGCTTCTCCTTCTGCTTCTCCTTCTGCTTCTGCTTCTCCTTCTGCTTCTGCTTCTGCTCTTCTCCTTCTTCTGTTTCTTTTGCTTCTGTTTCTTCTGCTTCTTCTTCTTCTGTTTCTTCTGATGCTACTTCTGCTTCTCCTTCTTCTCCTTCTCTTTCTGCTTCTACTTCTGCTTCTTCTGATTCTCCTGCTTCTCCTTCTTGTTCTCCTTCTGTTTCTGCTTCTCATTCTGCTTCTGCTTCTCCTTCTGCTGCTCCTTCTCCTTATCCTTCTTCTGATTCTCCCCCTGCTTCTGCTTCTGCTTCTTCTGCTTATTCTTTTTCTTCTGCTTCTGCTTCTCCTGCTTCTGCTTCTTCTGCTTCTAATGCTTCTCCTTAAGATTCTCCTTATACTACTTCTTCTTCATCTATAACTACTTCTTCGTCTTATCCTTCATCTTCTTCTTCGTCGTCGACTTCTTCTTCATCTTCTTCATCTTCATCTTCATCATCATCATCTTCTTCTGCTTCTTCTTCAAAAACAACATCAGATCCTAAACCATATTATACTCCTTCAACTGAACCTACCTAAACTTCAGCTTAAACAGAATCAACTGTAATGAAGATACACTAACACTTCACATCAGCTTATGATACCCCTTATAGCTCACCAAAGAATCCGATAACCCTAATTTA
>NW_012311982.1:0-2294 GCF_000151885.1 Dipodomys ordii | reverse complement strand
AGCCTGATGCCGGACATTAAGTATAAGGTAAATCATGAGAAGCAGAAGAATCTTATTTTGAGTAGCATATGAAAATGTGATGTAGATTCGATGTGGTATGGGATCATAGCAGAAGGGGACTCAGGAGTCACAGAAGTTGCTGTAGCAGTATTATTTTCAGGTGAAGCAGAAGGATATGCAGATGGTAAAGCAGAATGAACGAGAAGGAGAAGGTATATTCATATTCAGAAGCAGATAGAGAATCAGAATGAGATGCAGAAGAAGCAGAAGGTGAAGCAGAAGCAGAAGAAGATGTTGAAGGAAATGCTTAAGCAGTAGAAGATTCTTGGTGTAGAAGTAGGAGAAGCAGAAGAAGCAGAAGTAGAAGGATAAGTAGTATTAGGAGAATGTGAAGGAAGAGTCGCAGAATCAATAGGAGGAGCAGAAGCAGAATGAGAAGCAGAAAGTGAAGCAGTAGAAGCTGAAGAAGCAGGAAAAGAAGAAGCAGAAGAAAGAGAAGTAGAAGAAGAAGCAGAAGAAGAAGAAGAAGAAAAAGAAGAAGAAGAAGAAGAAGAAGAAGAAGAAGAAGAAGAAGAAGAAGAAGAAGAAGAAGAAGAAGAAGAAGAAGAAGGAGCAGAAGGAGAAGAAGAAGAAGAAGAAGAAGAAGAAGAAGAAGAAGAAGAAGAAGAAGAAGAAGGAGCACAAGGAGAAGAAGAAGAAGAAGAAGAAGAAGAAGAAGAAGAAGAAGCATAAGGAGAAGCATAAGGAGAAGCAGTAGAAGCAGAAAAAGCAGAAGCAGGAGAACAGAAGCAGAAGAAAAAGAATAAGCAAAAGAAGCAGAAGCAGAAGCAGGGGGAGAATCAGAAGAAGGATAAGGAGAATGAGCAGCAGAAGGAGAAGGAGAAGCAGAATGAGAAGAGGAAACAGAAGGAGAACAAGAAGGAGAAGCAGGAGAATCAGAAGAAGCAGAAGTAGAAGCAGAAAGAAAAGGAGAAGAAGGAGAAGCAGAAGTAGCATCAGAAGAAACAGAAGAAGAAGAAGCAGAAGAACCAGAAGCAAAAAAACAGAAGGAGAAGAACAGAAGCAGAAGCAGAAGGAGAAGCAGAAGCATAAGGAGAAGCAGAAAGAGAAGCAGGAGAAGCAGAAGCAGAAGAAACAGGCGAAGCCGAAGAAGCAGAATCATAATCTGAAGCAGAAGGAGAAACAGAAGAAGCACAATCTGAAGCAGAAGCAGAAGAAACAGTAATAGTAGAATAAGCAGAAGCAGAAGCAGCAGGAGAAGCAGAAGAAGAAGACGGAGAAGGCGAGAGAGAAGGATTAGGAGTAGGAGAAGCAAAAGGATAAGCAGAAGCAGAAAGAGACGCAGAAGGAAAAGCAGCACGAGAAGTAGGAGAAGCAGGAGAAGCAGGAGAAACAGAAGACGCAATAGCAGAATGAGAAGCAGAAGGAGAAATTGAAGCAGAAGCAGAAGGAGAAGCAGAAGCAGAAGGAGAAGCAGAAGAAGGAGAAGGAGAAGCAGAAAGAGAAGCAGAACGAGAAGCAGGAGAAGCAGAAGCAGGAGAAGCAGAAGCAGGAGAAACAGAAGACGCAGAAGCAGAATGAGAAGCAGAAGGAGAAATTGAAGCAGAAGCAGAAGGAGAAGCAGAAGCAGAAGGAGAAACAGAAGAAGGAGAAGGAGAAGCAGAAAGAGAAGCAGAACGAGAAGCAGGAGAAGCAGAAGCAGGAGAAGCAGAAGCAGAAGAAACAGAAGGAGAAGAAGCAGAAGGAGAAGCAGAAACAGAAGGAAAAGCAGAAAGAGAAGCAGGAGAAGCAGAAGAAGCAGCAGCAGGAGAAGCAGAAGCAGAAGAAGTCGAAGAAGCAGAAGCAGAACCTGAAGCATAAGGAGATAGAGGAGAAGCAGAAGAAGCAGAATCTGGAGAAGCACAAGGAGAAGCAGAAGCAGAAAGAGAAGCAAAAGCAGAAGGAGAAGCAGAAGAAACAGAAGAAGCAGAGGCAGTAGCAGAAGAAGCAGAAGATGCAGAAGCAGAAGGAGAAGCAGAAGGAAAAGCAGAAGAACGAGAAGGAGAAGGAGAAACAGAAGGAGAAGCAGAAAGAGAAGCAGAAGAAGAAGCAGTAGAAGGAAAAGCAGCAGGAGAAGCAGAAAGAGCAGCAGACGGAGAAGCAGGAGATGCAGAAACAAGAGAAGCAGAAGCAGAGAACAGGAGAAGGACAGAAGCAGAAGCAGAGGAGAAGCAGAAACAGAAGGAGAGGCAGATGAGAGGAGGGGGAGCAGGATGAGCAGAGGCAGGAGAGCAGAGGCATAGGATTCCGAAGAA